>NC_091960.1:33276453-33561453 GCF_031021105.1 Erythrolamprus reginae
CTTTGGTTGAAGAAGTGGTGTAAAACTGGCCTGTCCTTTAGCCCTTTCTGTCCCCTGGTTTCACCATAACCGCTGAAGAGCCCATGCGTTCCCTCTTTCTCCCACACCCCTCTTCCTCCTCTTCCATAACTTGCTTAGATGGTTTTATATATTGATGTGTGTGTGTGTGTACACACACACACACACAGACACACACACATATATACAGTATTTGTGTCAAATCACCCTGGTGTATTGAAGGAACATCACAGCTCCTTATTTGCAGAGCTGAAGGGATTGGATACTGTAGCCTAGAGGATAATTCTCTGCCTTACAAGGCAAAGGTTGCAGGTTCAAGTCCCAGTGGGTATGGCTAGCTGATGAGGCCAAAATAAGACCGAAATAGATCTATCCTAGTCTCCCTTAATTTTCAAATTCAGCAAAAAAATGTGATATTGAGATATATATATATATCAATAATATATATACATACATACATACATACATACATACATAGATATATATACACACATATATATACACACATATATATACATACACATAGATACATATACATACACACACACACACACACACACACACACACACACACACATATACAGTGTTCCCTCAATTTTCGCGGGGGATGCGTTCTGAGACCACCAGCAAAAGTCGAATTTCCACGAAGTAGAGATGCGGAAGTAAATACACTATTTTTGGCTATGAACAGTATCACAAGCCTGCCTTTAAGCCCCTAAATTATAATTTCCCATTCCCTTAACAACCATTTAGATTATTACTCACCATGTTTATTTATTAAAGTTTATTAAAAATATATTTATTAAAAGCAGACAAAAGTTTGGTGATGACATATGATGTCATCGGGCGGGAAAAACCATGGTATAGGGGGGAAAACAGCAAAGTATTTTTTAATTAATATTTTTGAAAAACCGTGGTATAGACTTTTCGTGAAGTTCGAATCCGCGAAAATCGAGGGAACACTGCATTATACACTGTATTATACAATGATAATAATAATAATAATAATTTATTAGATTTGTATGCCGCCCCTCTCCGAAGACTCGGGGCGGCTCACAACAAGTGATAAAACAATATTGTACAGGCACAAATCTAATATTAAGAAAAAACTAAAAAACCCTATCAATTAAAAACCAAACAGCACATACATACCAAACATAAATTATAATAAGCCTGGGGGAAAGGTGTCTCAAATCCCCCATGCCTGGCGGTATAGATGGGTCTTAAGTAGTTTACGGAAGACGAGGAGGGTGGGAGCAGTTCTAATCTCCGGGGGGAGTTGATTCCAGAGGGCCGGGGCCGCCACCGGGGCCGCCACAGAGAAGGCTCTTCCCCTGGGGCCCGCCAGACGACATTGTTTAGTCGACGGGACCCGGAGAAGGCCAACTCTGTGGGACCTTATCGGCCGCTGGGATTCGTGCGGTAGTAGGCGGTTCCGGAGGTATTCTGGTGATACCTCGTCTTACAAACGCCTCATCATACAACCTTTTCGAGATACAAACCTGGGGTTTAAGATTTTTTTGCCTCTTCTTACAAACTATTTTCACCTTACAAACCCACCGCTGTCGCTGGGATGCCCCGCCTCCGGACTTCCGTTGCCAGCAAAGCGCCCGTTTTTGTGCTGCTGGGATTCCCCCGAGGCTCCCTTCCATGTGAAACCCCACCTCCGGACTTCCATGTTTTTGTGATGCTGCAGGGGAATCCCAATAGCATAAAAATGGGTGCTTCGCTGGCAATGGAAGTCTGGAGGTGGGGTTTCCCATGGAGGGGAGCCTCAGTGAAATCACAGCATCAAAAAAACACTGAGGTCCGGAGGTGGGGTTTCGAGGACTTCGGTGTTTTTGCAATGCTGCAATTTCACTGATGCTCCCTTTGCTGGAAACCCCACCTCCGGACTTCCGTTGCCAGCGAAGCGCTCGTTTTTGTGATGCTGGGATTCCCCTGTAGCATCTCAAAAACACAGAAGTCTGGAGGTGGGGTTTCCCATAGAGGGGAGCCTCAGAGGAATCCCAGCAGCGCAAAAACGGGCGCTTCGGCTGGCAAAAGGGGTGAATTTTGGGCTTGCACACATTAATCGCTTTTCCATTGATTCCTATGGGAGACATTGTTTCGTCTTACAAACTTTTAACCTTAAGAACCTCGTCCCAGAACCAATTAAGTTTATAAGACAAGGTATCACTGTATTTACCACACATTCCAAGCTCCTCCTCCACAGATCCTCTTTGCAAGTGCTCCCTTCCTGCACTGCAGATACAGCAAGCAGCTCGTACCAGTTCTGTCTAAACCCTGACCAGTACGAACATTTCCTTCAGGCTCTCTGAACCTTTTTGTATGTTCTGTCTTCTGTTCTGAAGCATTCGAGGGCAGAAAACAGTAGAAGGCAGGGCCTCTTGTCAGAATGGGGGCAGAAATGGGAAATCCTTCCTTTTCAAAATAGAAGCTTAATGAACTCAAACAATACTATACTCTAGGTAGTATATTATAGGTATTTCAATACTATCGGTGTTTCATTATGTGGGTGTGAGAGAGAGATAAAGGGTATATCAAAAGGAATATTTGTGCAATATTACTTCACATAATTCTAGGATCCCCCCCCTCCCAATGTTCACAAACATACACATTAAAAAACACTGTTCTTCAAACCGGTTGATGTAACTAAACAATGCCGCTTGGCGGGACCCAGGGGAAGAGCCTTCTCTGTGGCGGCCCCGGCCCTCTGGAACCAACTCCCCCCAGAGATTAGAATTGCCCCCACCCTCCTTGCCTTTTGTAAGATCCTTATAACCCACCTCTGCCACCAGGCATGGGGAAACTGAGATACTCTTTCCCCCTAGGCCTTTACAATTTTATGCATGGTATGTCTGTATGTATGTTTGGTTTTTTATATTAATGGGTTTTTAAATCATTTTTAGTATTGGATTATTACTGTACATTTTCTTATTATTGCTGTTAGCCGCCCCGAGTCTCCGGAGAGGGGCGGCATACAAATCCAATTAATAATAATAATAATAACAACAACAACAACAACAATGACATTTGTGTATGCATACAAACAGCTTTGGGTGTAAAACATGAAGCATAAAATTATACACTGCTCAAAAAAATAAAGGGAACACTTAAAAAACAGAATATAACTTCAAATAAATCAAACTGTCCACTTAGGAAGCAACACTGATTGACAGTCAATTTCACATGTTGTGCAAATGGAATAGTTGTGCAAATGAAATATTCAATGAGAATATTTCATTCATTCAGATCTAGGATGTGTTATTTGAGTGTTCCATTTATTTTTTTTTGAGCAGTATATAATCAAACCATTTGAGATGGATCCATTGCAACGGATCCATTGTGTAGATTGAGGCAAGCCATCAGTTTAGGGACTCTATACTAATTTTTTTAAATTTTGTAAATACAGTGATCCCTCTATTATCGCGAGGGTTCCGTTCCAAGACTCCTCGCGATAATCGATTTTTCGGGATGTAGGGTTGCGGAAGTAAAAACACCATCTGCGCATGCGCGCCCTTTTTTTCTATGGCCGCGCATGCGTAGATGGTGGAGTTTGCGTTCCCCGCCGCCCACGCAAAGGGGAAACCCCGATTCGGCTCCTCGCTGCTGCTGCGCTACCGAGCAGATCAGCTGCTGGACGGCCGAAAGAACCTTCCCTGGGTCTTCCCCCTCTTGCTGGCGGGCGAGCGAGCGGCGGGCATCAGCGAGGAGCCGGGGTTTCCCCTTTGCGTGGGCGGCCGGGAAGACCCAGGTTGGGGGTTCGGGGGGGTGCTGGGAAGCCCCCCAGGCCGGCTGCGACCTTTTAAAACAGCCGCGCCGCTTCCCAGCTGAGTCCTGAAGCCAAACGCGGAAGTTCGCCTTTGGCGTTCGGCTTCAGGATTCAGCTGGGAAGCGGCGCGGCTGTTTTAAAAGGTTGCAGCCGGCCTGGGGGGCTTCCCAGCACCCCCCCTAGCCCCCAACCCGGGTTCGGGGGGGTGCTGGGAAGCCCCCCAGGCCGGCTGCGACCTTTTAAAACAGCCGCGCCGCTTCCCAGCTGACTCCCGAAGCCAAACGCGGAAGTGGTGTTTTTTTAAATTAATATTTTTTTAAAAATCGCGATATAGCGTTTCGCGAAGATCGAGATCGCAAAACTCGAGGGATCACTGTATAACTAAAGGCTGCAGATTCTCATAAGTATGGTCCTGGCAACAGTGTCACATGACCATCCTATTCAGTTTACTGCAAGCACATCTACCTAGAATTAACTTTGAAGACCAGAACTTTCAGTTGGTTGAAAATGTAGCCTCCCTTGTGTTGGCAAATCAAGGTTGCCAAATTGTGTAACACTGACACTATGGTTGCTGCATTGGTTGTCAGTAGGGCACAATTCAATTAATTTAATAAGTGCTGCAAGTCTTGAATCGGTTGGTGGTTATAGATGATCCAAACACTTTTTAAGTGGAGAAAATAAAAATAAGCAGGAAAAAAAATAAACAAGCAGGAAGAGGGAGATTGTCATCCCCTTATATAGAGCGCTGGTGAGACCACATTTGGAATAATACTGTGTTCAGTTCTGGAGACCTCACCTACAAAAAGATATTGACAAAATTGAACGGGTCCAAAGACGGGCTACAAGAACAGTGGAAGGTCTAAAGCATAAAACGTATCAGGAAAGACTTCATGAACTCAATCTGTATAGTCTGGAGGACAGAAGGAAAAGGGGGGACATGATCGAAACATTTAAATATGTTAGAGGGTTAAATAAGGTTCAGGAGGGAAGTGTTTTTAATAGGAAAGTGAACACAAGAACAAGGGGACACAATCTGAAGTTAGTTGGGAGAAAGATCAAAAGCTACATGAGAAAATATTTTACTGAAAGAGTAGTAGATGCTTGGAACAAACTTCCAGCAGACGTGGTTGGTAAATCCACAGTCACTGGATTTAAACATGCATGGGATAAACATATATCCATCCTAAGATAAAATACAGGAAATAGTGTAAGGGCAGACTAGATGGACCATGAGGTCTTTTTCTGCCGTCAGTCTTCTATGTTTCTATGTTTCTATAATCAGCGTAGTGCTTGGACCCTTGGAAAGTCCTTTGGATAGTCTCTTCTTTCCTTGACATGGGGAGAGCAGGAAACTCCAGGGGTATTGTGATTTAGAAGTAGGAAATACAAACAAACAAATAAATATTATTTCTGTACTTACATCCTCTTTCAAGGGTAAGATTTATGGATCTTCTCAAAATCGGTGAAAAAAGAATTTTTTTCTGGGAGTCAATGTACACTAGAGTGGGATACAAATTAATCAAATTCCATTTGATTAATTCCAGACCCAACTTTTGGAGTCACTTTCCCCAAAGTTTTAATGCTAGTTCTTCAGAGTAATAATTGAAGGCGGGCTTCAAAACTCTAAACCAATGTTTCCCAACCTTGGCAACTTGAAGATATTTGGACTTCAATTCCCAGAATTCCCCAGCCAGCGAATGCTGGCTGGGGAATTCTGGGAATTGAAGTCCAGATATCTTCAAGCTGCCAAGGTTGGGAAACACTCCTCTAAACTAAGGTAACATGTGACTAACTAGTCACTTTTATAATTGTTTTTCTGTTGGAGAGGTGACCAAAAAGGTGATAATTCAATTAATCAATATTAGAAATTTTTAGGACAGGACTGAGTAGTCACTTACTTGAGATTGTCAGTAATTTCCCTATAACTATTCCCACCGTCTTATTTTCCGGAATAAAAACATGAAAACTTGCTTTGTATAAACGTAGGTTTCAAAAAGAAAATTTTAATTTCTGATCTAGTATAAGTGGGATTATGAAATTCAAATATTATTCATTGAAACTACCGTTTTCACTATCCCATTCCTGTCTCTGTTCAAAATTAAATTTTCCTCTAACGCTTAAGATAATGTCACCTGAAATTAGCAGTTGAAGAATATGTAGGAGAACATGTATCAAGAGTTGATATTTTGAATGCGCCTTTGATTACTGTGAATAGAATTGTTTACTATATTTTTCTTAAGAAGAGGGTGTTGCAGAACAGATAACTGAATTTTGTACAAAAGAGTTACGAAGGTTGGGGAACAACCATGGAAATGATGGAAAATGAGTATAATTGGAAGCCTGTTTTCATAATCTTGCGGAGGAAGATTCATAATTATAAATTTTATGCGTGTGGGATTAACTTTATTTCAGTATTATTTTTGACACTTGAATTCCATTACTGCCCTTTTCAATTCTAATCTTGATGAACCAGAATAGTCATGTTCATTTTCAGGGATCTGTAGAAAAATATTGATTTAAAACTTTTTGAAGCCAATATGATACCTTTGAAAAGTGTTCGGAAACTTCAGATCGTGCAGAATGCGGCCGCGAGAGCCATCGTGGGGCTTCCTAGATTTGCCCACGTTTCTACAACACTCCGTGGCCTGCATTGGCTAGCGATCAGTTTCCGGTCACAATTGAAAGTGTTGGTTATGACTTTTAAAGCCCTACATGGCATTGGACCAGAGTACCTCCGGAACCGCCTGCTACCGCACGAATCCCAGCGACCGATAAGGTCCCACAGAGTTGGCCTTCTCCGGGTCCCGTCGATTAAACAATGTCGTTTGGCGGGTGCCAGGGGAAGAGCCTTCTCTGTGGTGGCCCCGGCCCTCTGGAATCAACTCCCTCCAGAGATCAAAAGTGCCCCCACCCTCCTTGTCTTTCGTAAATTACACCTCCCCCAGGCGTTTATATTTTATGTTTGGTTTTTTCCTCTTTTAATATTAGATTTGTTCCACTGTAACATTGTTTTTATTGTTTTTGTGAGCTGCCCCGAGTCCTCAGAGAGGGGCGGCATACAAATCTAATAAATTATTATGATTATTATTATGATTATTATTATTATGATAGTTTTGAAGTGGTACAATCTAATGTTTGGTGATTCATGATTTTTCTATCGCTAAAAATCTGTCCTAACACTTTTTCTGTATGTTTGATGAATAGGATAGGATAGAATAGAATAAAATAACAGAGTTGAAAGGGACCATTGAGATCTTCTAGTCCAACCTCCTGCTTAGGCAGGAAACCCTACACCACTTCAGAGAGATGGTTATCCAACATCTTCTTTAAAACTTCCAGCTACCGGAAAGCCACCCTTCACTGCCCAGGTAGGAACCCAATACTGATGATCACATGACCCAGTGAGGCTGCAACTGTTATCAATGCATGTTAAATGCGAAGGCCATCATAAGTCACATTTTAATGTGACACTGTAACTTCAAACGGTTGCTAAATGAATGGTTGTAAGTCAAGGACTACCTGTAATAAGAGTTTGTCTACTTGAGCTGCCTGATACGCTGCTCTGAATATCTCGTGTCTCATTGGCATACAAATCTAATTAATAAATAAATAATAAATAAAACTTCACATTGAACCAGACTGGATAAACTGAAAACTCCTAATCCTATTCATGGAATAGAATAGAATAACAGAGTTGGAGGTCTTCTAATCCAACCCCCTGCCCAGGCAAGAAACCCTACACCGCTTCACACAAATGGTTATCCAACATCTTCTTTAAAACTTCCAGTGTTGGAGCATTCACATCTTCTGGAGGCAAGCTGTTCCACTGGTTAATTGTTCTAACTGTCAGGAAATTAGAAACATAGAAGACTGACGGCAGAAAAAGGCCTCATGGTCCATCTAGTCTGCCCTTATACTATTTCCTGTATTTTATCTTAGGATGGATATATGTTTATCCCAGGCATGTTTAAATTCAGTGACTGTGGATTTACCAGCCACGTCTGCTGGAAGTTTGTTCCAAGCATCTACTACTCTTTCAGTGAAATAATATTTTCTCACGTTGCTTTTGATCTTTCCCCCAACTAACTTCAGATTGTGTCCCCTTGTTCTTGTGTTCACTTTCCTATTAAAAACACTTCCCTCCTGGACCTTATTTAACCCTTTAACATATTTAAATGTTTCGATCATGTCCCCCCTTTTCCTTCTGTCCTCCAGACTATACAGGTGGAGTTCATGAAGTCTTTCCTGATACGTTTTATGCTTAAGACCTTCCACCATTCTTGTAGCCCTTCTTTCCTCCTTAGTTCTAAATTGCCTCTCTCCTTGATTAGTTTCCACCCATTGCTTCTTGTTCTACCCTCAGGTGCTTTGGAGAATAGGTTGACTCCTTCTTTTTTGTGGCCACCCCTGAGATATTGGAACATTGCTATCATGTCTCCTCTGGTCCTTCTTTTCATTAAACTAGACATACCTAGTTCCTGCAACCGTTCTTCCTATGTTTTAGCCTCCTCCAGTCCCCTAATCATCTTTGTTGCTCTTCTCTGCACTCTATCTAGAGTTTCAACCAAGCTGCTTCAAATTCATACTGAATTCTTTCCTTTTGCTAATTTTGGTTGTGTGCAACTGTTTTCTCTTTACTCTCCTAACTTTCTATCAGATTTCTTGTTTTCTTCTTCCCTATATTTCTACGGAGAGGGGCGGCATACAAATCTAAATAATAATAATAATAATAATAATAATAATAATAATAATCATCATCATCATCATCATCATCATCATCATCATCATCGTCGTCATCATCTTCTTCTTCCAAGCCTTCATGGAGAATATTACTGTAATTGCATCTCTTTCAAATTTAAATATCTTTGCAAAAAATATTATCTTTTTTAATGGGTTGTAGTCTAGCAAAGGATCCACCACATAAGGGATACTTTGTGAACATTTTAAGTATGTAATGAAAAAAAAAAGAAAAGGAAAAAATAGTAGTGTCCATTCTACAATAGGAAGAATAACAAATATGGTCCATTCATGCAAAGTTTAAAGCAATTGAACATATACCTGGCATTTCATTTCTACTGTTAGCCAATATGGAATCATACCAGCAAAAATCCTCATAATCATGAGTAAAATAATTTAACAGACTCCTTTTAATCCATATTTAATAGGCATATTGGTGAGATTCCTGATGTACTTGGATTCCAAACAGACCGACACGCAGATTCTTACGACATTTGCTAAGGCTATTACATTCTCTCACTTTTAAGTGTGTTAAGAATATTGGCTTTATTTTGGAAGCTGTCTCTTTAATTCCCCCTTTTTTGCAGGCTTTTTAATTTCAAGCATGGTTTTGTTTTGGTATGAAAAAAGGTGAGCCTAGCGGTTGATTCCCTTTTTACAAGCAGCGGGAACAAACTCCTGCTGGCAATAAGGTTGAATTGGGCAACCAATCGCAGCTGGAACAGTTATAGTTTCAGAGTCCCCGTGGGCTTCCGCTATCGGGTCACATCCCAAAATAACACTGGGCAGTATTTCAAGTGAAGAAACGAAGGCTTTGGGGTTGCAGCCAGCCTGGAGTGTGAGATTTCTGTGTGAAATAGTTGGCTTGCCTCCAACGTTTTTGATCTGCATGGCAGATGAGCAATAAAAGGCATTTAAAAAAAAAAAAAGCACATTGGAAACACGTGGGGAAGTTTATCCAGACCAAGACATTCCTTCATGCTGGCAGAGTTACTGCTGTTGATTTTTACCTCCTGTTTTCTCTTGCCTTGCTGCCTGTATTCAAAGGAAGGAAGGAGAAGGGCTTTCTTAGCAAGTAGGCTGTGCACCGTGTGGGTCAGGGATGTCCTTTCAAGGCATAGTTCTGGCTGCCCACCCTCTGAACCCTTCTGGGTTATATAGAAACATAGAAACATAGAAGACTGACGGCAGAAAAAGACCTCCTGGTCCACTAGTCTGCCCTTATACTATTTCCTGTATTTTATCTTACAATGGATATATGGGACCCAGGGGAAGAGCCTTCTCTGTGGCGGCCCCGGCCCTCTGGAACCAACTCCCCCCAGAGATTAGAACTGCCCCCACCCTCCTTGCCTTTCGTAAACAACTTAAAACCCACCTCTGCCGCCAGGCATGGGGGAATTGAGATCCTCTTTCCCCCTAGGCCTTTACAATTCTATGCATGGTGTGTATGTATGTATGTTTGGTTTTTATATTAATGGATTTTTAATAATTTCTAATACCAAATTACTATTGTACACAGTTTTATTGTCGCTGTTAGCCGCCCCGAGTCTCCGGAGATAAATAAACAAATAAATAAATAAATATGTTTATCCCAGGCATGTTTGAATTCAGTTACTGTGGATTTACCAACCACGTCTGCTGGAAGTTTGTTCCAAGGATCTACTACTCTTTCAGTGAAATAATATTTTCTCATGTTGCCTTTGATCTTTCCCCCAACTAACTTCAGATTGTGTCTCCTTGTTCTTGTGTTCACTTTCCTATTAAAAACACTTCCCTCCTGAACCTTATTTAACCCTTTGACATATTTAAATGTTTCGATCATGTCCCCCCTTTTCCTTCTGTCCTCCAGACTATACAGATTGAGTTCATGAAGTCTTTCCTGATACGTTTTATGCTTAAGACCTTCCACCATTCTTGTAGCCCGTCTTTGGACCCGTTCAATTTTGTCAATATCTTTTTGTAGGTGAGGTCTCCAGAACTGAACACAGTACTCCAAATGGGGTCTCAACAGCGCTCTATATAAGGGGATCACAATCTCCCTCTTCCTGCTTGTTATACCTCTAGCTATGCAGCCAAGCATCCTACTTGCTTTCCCTACCGCCTGACTGCACTGCTCACCCATTTTGAGACTGTCAGAAATCACTACCCCTAAATCCTTCTCTTCTGAAGTTTTTGCTAACACAGAATTGCCAATGCAATACTCAGATTGAGGATTCCTTTTCCCCAAGTGCATTCTTTTACATTTGGAAACATTAAACTGCAGTTTCCATTGCTTTGACCATTTATCTAGTAAAGCTAAATCATTTACCATATTACAGACCCCTCCAGGAATATCAATATAGCTTTGAATTTGAAAAGGTTTGAAAAGCTTAAAATGCCACGTGCTTTTGGGGGGGACGTAATAAATAGCTTTTTAAAAAATTCCATTGGCTTGCATATTTTTCAGGAGGACCCTATTAGCTTGAGGATGAGCCAAAGGGCAGAGATAGAAAGTTTACCGTAAGCACCTTTTAAAAAAAAGTAGATTAATGCAAGCAATTTTAATAGCTGCTTTAAAAAGTATGTTACAACCATAGGAGGTCTTTCAATAATTGATGCTTTACAGTATTTTGCTTAGATCTCAGTTACAAATGATCTACATTTAAAAAAAAAAAAGAACTATAAAGTATGGTCGTATTATCATAGATACTGATGCAAAAGGGGTAGAACATAGCAGCAATTCCTAACCTTGGCCGCTTGGCTGGCGGGAGGCGGGGGGAAGGGAACCGGACTGCGTGAGCAGGGCGCAGGCATGTGCAGCTTGACCTGCGCAAGTTGAGCCGCATGCCGGTCCACCCACTCACACCGCTTGATTACAAATAGGCCACAGATCAGTAATGGGCTCTAGCCCAGGGGTTGGCCTCCCCTGGAATATAGGCATTATGAATACCCCTACAGAGGATACAGTAAAACGACTGTCTCTTTTTATTTACGAGTCCAAAGACGGGCTACAAAAATGGTGGAAGGTCTTAAGCATAAAACGTATCAGGACAGACTTAATGTACTCAATCTGTATAGTCTGGAGGACAGAAGGAAAAGGGGGGACATGATCGAAACATTTAAATATGTCAAAGGGTTAAATAAGGTTCAGGAGGGAGGTGTTTTTAATAGGAAAGTGAACACAAGAAGAAGGGGACACAATCTGAAGTTAGTTGGGGGAACATGAGAAAATATTATTTTACTGAAAGAGTAGTGGATCCTTGGAACAAACTTCCAGCAGACGTGGCTGGTAAATCCACAGTCACTGAATTTAAACATGCCTGGGATAAACATAAATCCATCCTAAGATAAA
This sequence comes from Erythrolamprus reginae, assembly GCF_031021105.1. Classification (NCBI taxonomy): domain Eukaryota; kingdom Metazoa; phylum Chordata; class Lepidosauria; order Squamata; family Dipsadidae; genus Erythrolamprus; species Erythrolamprus reginae. Next base: position 33,288,315 of record NC_091960.1, read on the forward strand.
ATACAGGAAATAGTATAAGGGCAGACTAGATGGACCATGAGGTCTTTTTCTGCCGTCAGTCTTCTATGTTTCTATTGATGACTGTTATAAATCATGTTTTCCCAAATTTAGGAAGTTAACAGAAACAGAATAACAGAATTAGAAGGGACTTGGAAGGTCTTCTAGTCCAACTCCCTGCTCAAGCAGGAGAGCCTATACCGGTGATGGTGAACCTATGGCACTCCCGATCCAGATAGGGCCGCAACTGGTGCACCAGGCGAACCTGGGCAAACGCCCCCCTCGCCACAGCTGAAAGATGTTTCTCTAATGTGAGCTCTGGATCGAGGAGGACGCCCAAGTTGCGGACCCTCTCTGAGGGGTTAGAATGGGCTTTTATGAGATCTTACACTAGATTCATCCATGTAAAGCTGGCTCATATAAAAAGCTCCATTACTTTTGCAATGAGTAAATGTTCTTTTAGGATCAGCCGAATATGAATGGAAATGTTCTCTTTCTCTTTCTCTTTTGCTATTGAAACCTTCCTCCAATGAATTCAGCTCAAGTGGGATTTCTTGATATTTCCACTCTGCTTTTTTTATTATTATTATTATTAGACTTGCTAACTTGCAGTTTCCTGCCCGAGCTAGTTGCTCCAATATTCCTTAAGTGTGTTGGAATAGGGGAAGGATAAAGGTATCTTCAGAAATAGGCCAGAACAAATATTTCACTTTTTCAGTTTTTGCCATGTTTTTATCTGGTTCACCCAAATAAGGAGCCGGGGTGGCACAGCAGGTAGAGTGCTGTACTGCAGGCCACTGAAGCTGACTGTAGATCTGAAGGTCAGCGGTTCAAATCTCATCACCGGCTCAAGGTTGACTCAGCCTTCCTTCCTTCCGAGGTGGGTCAAATGAGGACCCGGATTGTGGGGGCCATAGGCTGGCTCTGTTAAAAAGTGCTATTGCTAACATGTTGTAAGCTGACCTGAGTCTAAGGAGAAGGGCGGCATAAAAATCGAATGAATGAATGAATGTCTCAAGAACCTTAATTTGACAGAATAGATGTGTAAAGAACCAATCTTCATTTCACAATCATCTTGATAGAATAATAGAGTTGGAAGGGACCTTGGAGGTCTTGTAGTCCAACCCCCTGCTTGAGCCGGAAACCCTATACTAGGGCTGTCAAACTCGCGGTCTGCAGGCCACACCCATGCCCAGTTTAGCGAAGGGAAAAAAAGCTGGGATACGTTATGTGACAATGCCATGACAGTACAAGTTTGACACCCCTGCTCTATCCCCATTCAGACAAATAGCGGTCCAGCCTCTCTTTAAAAGCCTCCATTGTTGGAATACCCACAACTTCAGGAGGCAGGCTATGCCATTGGTTTATATCTCTCACTATTAGGAAATCTCTCCTTAGCGAGAGATTGCTTCTCTCCTTGGTTCGTTTCCACCCATTGTTTCTTGCCCTGTTTTCGGGTGCTTTGGAAAATAGCTTGACCCCCCTCGCCTTTAATAATAATAATAATAATAATAATAATAATAATAATAATTATTATTATTATTATTATTATTATTATTATTAATTAGATTTGTATGCCACCCCTCTCCGAAGACTCGGGGCGGCTCACAGCAGTAATAAAAACAGTATAACAATGGAACAAATCTAATAATAAAAATTATATTAAAAACCCCAACTGTTAAAAACCATACAACACATACATACCAAACATAAAATATAAGAAAGCCTGGGGGAGATGTCTTAGTTCCCCCATGCCTGGCGATATAGGTGGGTCTTGAGTAACTTGCGAAAGACAAGGAGGGTGGGTGGTGTTCTAATCTCCGGGGGGAGTTGATTCCAGAGGGCCGGGGCCGCCACAGAGAAGGCTCTTTCCCTGGGGCCCGCCAAAGGACATTGTTTTGTCGACGGGACCCAGAGAAGGCCAACTCTGTGGGACCTTATCGGCCACTGGGATTCGTGCGTTAGAAGGCGGTTCCGGAGGTATTCTGGTCCAATGCCATGAAGGGCTTTAAAGGTCATGACCAACACTTTGAATTGTGACCGGAAACTGATCGGCAGCCAGTGCAGGCCATGGAGTGTTGTAGAAACGTGGGTGAATCCAGGAAGCCCCACGATAGCTCTCTCTTTGTAGGATCCCCTCATATGTTAGAATACTACTATCAGTATGAATATTGATATGTAATAGGACTTTTGTTCTTGGATTATCTGTATTCATTGTATTGCTCTTGAATGTCCATTGAACACAAAAGCATGTCATTATGGGGCTTTTTTTTGTTATTGTGTAGTGATCATATCTTAATGTGATATGCAAATGTGATAAAACTGAGATAAAATGCAATTGCTTTGTCCAGACTACTTGTGTTGGAATGGACCTGCCTATTTAGAGGGTGACATTAAGTGGGGGTTGTCAGTACAGAAACTGGGACCATTATACTTGCAATTACTAAACAGGATTTCATTAAATTGAGTGTTTATTAATATATATTTTGCTAGATCCTTCAGCTTTTCCTACTATGTATCAATGTATCCATTATTATTTTACACACACACACACACCAAAAATTATATTGCAAATAGAATTTAAACTATCATATCAAGTGTCTAAGATGCAAATAATTTTAACTATTGAAGCTTTAAACTGTTTGGATCACAGATTGAGTTCATATCTTGCTTGCTTCTTAAAATTCTTGAAAATATATGGCTTAAAAATATAATGATTGATATATGACATCAGGGAAAATCAGGTTATATTTGAGGTTGGAATGAATATAGTCCCATTCGGGTCAACTCCCTTTTTTCATGAAAGGTTTCTGGTAGATTTAATACTGCTTTTCATTGTCCTTGTCTCATCATTAGCTGCGGGATCATTTTAACTGTTAGCTTAACTGGGTAAGAGGTAATTTTTTACCAGGACCCTTTACATAGTTTCCGTGACCATTAATATAGACCAGTTATAACTATCTCAGCTAGGCAAAAATTGGTGAGCAGGAAGTGGGTACAGTGCTCCCTCGATTTTCGCGGGGGATGTGTTCCGAGACTGCCTGCGAAAGTCGAATTTCCGCGAAGTAGAGATGCGGAAGTAACTACACTATTTTTGGCTATGAACAGTATCCCAAGCCATCCCTTAACACTTTTAACCCCCAAATTACAATTTCCCATTCCCTTAGCAACCATTTTGATTATTACTCACCATGTTTATTTATTAAAGTTTATAAAAAAATATTTATTAAAGGCGGACGAAAGTTTGGCGATGACATATGACGTCATCGTGCGGGAAAAACCGTGGTATAGGGGGGGAAACAGCGAAGAATTTTTTAATTAATATTTTTGAAAAACCATGATATAGACTTTTCGCGAAGTTCGAACCTGCGAAAATCGAGGGAACACTGTATATGTCAATGGTGGGATTAAAAAAAAAATTAGTACCGGCTCTGTGCTCGTAGCTTGGTGGACATGGTGTGGCTTGATGGGCGTGGCAGTGGAAGGATACTGTAAAATCTCCATTCCCGCCCCACTTCAGGGGGAGGTTACTGCAAAATCCCCATTTCCTCCCAATCAGCTGGGACTCCGGAGGCAGAGAATAGATGAGGGCGGGGCCAGTCAGAGGCGGTATTTACCGGTTCTTTGAACTACTCCAAATTACTGGTTTTCTAGAACTGGACAGAACTTGCTGAATACCACCTCTCGTATATATGCTTGTCCTCAACCCCTCGGTCTCCTTCTGATCTAACAGAATCTCAGCAGCAATTAAATACCTCCTCTGACTGGCCCCGCCCTATGGTGGAATTAAGGTACAGGTGTTCTGCTACACAAAGCATCTTCAGCTTGGCTTACTGAGTGAAATACAAACATTTGCAGAACCCTAGGAAAAACGGTCAAGAATCCTTTACGATACACATTGTGGTGGGCTTCGAAAGGATAGAGGAAGCTTAAAAATCCACGTCGGAAGTTTAGAGAGGAGCTATTATCTTTAAATTATTTGAAAAGGTATAAGAATTCTAAGTCTGAAGAAATAGTCAAACATAATATGATAGCATGGATGACAAATTTTGGTTACTCAATTCAGTTAGATGATTGGGAAGAATTATGGAAAGTAAATGATAAGATGACATTATTTATACCATACAAAGAAAACCTATACAAAATGTTCTACCGATGGCATTATGCCCTAGCACGCTTAGCTAAAATACACCCGAGTACAGTATAAGTAATAAATGCTGGAAGTACAAAACGGCCATAGGAACATATTATCACATCTGGTGGTTATGTCCGGAAGCAAGAAAATATTGGACTAGAGCTCAGGTCTGGCTGGAAGAAATATTGGAATATAAATTAGAAACAAAACCAGAAATGTATTTATTAGGAATAATCAGAGGTCAACACAGCAAATAAGACTACTATTTAATAACACACATACTAACATCAGCAAGATTGGCATTCGCACAAAACTGGAAACAAGAAAAGACACCAAATGAAGAGACGGTGATCAAGAAAATGTTAGACTGCGCTAAATTAAGTAAATTAACGTATGAATTACAGGATAAACAAAATTAAGAACTACTACAGAGTGTGGGAGAAACTGTATAACTGGATAGGGGAAAAAACAAGAAAAGGAATTAGTATTAAGGAATATAATGTAAAAAACCCCCCAGAATTGTAAAATATTAATTATGCATATAGATAAGTATAAATGTTTAATGTTGTTTGTATGTTTGTCGATATTAAAAATAAAAAATAAAAAATAAAATTCTAAGTCTGGAATAGACTAATGCTATACAGTGTTCCCTCGATTTTCGTGGGGGATACGTTCCGAGACTGCCCGCAAAAGTCGAATTTCCGCGAAGTAGAGATGCAGAAGTAAATACACCATTTTTGGCTATGAACAGTAACACTTTAAACCCCTAAATTACCATTTCCCATTCCCTTAACAACCCTTTACTCACCATTATTACTGGTACTCATCATTGAATAAGACACTTAGTGATCCTGATATTTATACACATAATTATTTATTAACAATAATTAATTTTTTTGTTATTTATTTGCAGAAATTATTAGTTTGGTGATGACGTATGATGTCATCGGGCGGAAAAAACTGGTATAGAAAAAAAACCGCGAAGTATTTTTTAATTAATATTTTTTGAAAAACCGTGGTATAGGCTATCCGCGAAGTTCGAACCCACGAAAATCGAGGGAACACTGTATACGAAACACCAAATAGCTCCAGTAAAGGAAATTCTGGAGCCTAAAGGGCTATAAAACTGGAGGCCCAACCAAATCCAAGATCCTCCAGCCATAGCAAACAAGCTCTTAGGTACAAAAGAATTGAGCAAAACAGTTGAACATTCCATCCATAGATGGTGGCAACTTTTAAAGAGAGGTTAATAGTTCCTTTAAAGGATAAAAATGAAAGAAGTTTTTTTATTTACTCTTAAGAATGTTTGACAAATAGGAAGGGGAAATAATAGAAGACTGCCATCTTTATTCCTTGGCCAATCACATAGATAATCATTAAACATTTAATATGTGGCATTTTAACTAAACAATGTCGGTTGGCGGGCCCAAGGGGAAGAGCCTTCTCTGTGGCGGCCCCGACTCTCTGGAACCAGCTCCCCCCAGAGATTAGAACTGCCCCTACCCTCCTTGCCTTTTGTAAACTCCTTAAAACCCACCTTTGTCGTCAGGCATGGGGGAATTGGGATATCTCCCCCGGGCCTATACAATTTATGTATGTTATGTTTGTATGTATGTCTGCTAAATAATGGGGTTTTTAAAATATTTTAAATTGTAAATTATTAGATTTGTCATGAACTGTTTCATTGTGTTGTGAGCCGGCCCGAGTCTATGGAGAGGGGCGGCATACAAATCTAATAAATAAATAAATTTTAAGATTTCTGGAGTTCTGAGAAAGTGGCTTGCTGAAAATTGTATTAAATAAGTGACTTTTACCTGGAGATGTTAAAAGCGTAAAGTTTGCCCGCTTAGAAGGCAGGGTCTTTAAATTCTGTATTAAATAAGTGCCATTCATACCCATCTTCTTTGTTACGACGTGCTTACACCTCCCTCCGTGTGTCTCTGCAGGACCTCTCTGGTTCAATAGATGACTTGCCTATGGGAACCGAAGGAGCACTGAGTCCTGGCGTGAGCACATCAGGGATTTCCAGCAGTCAAGGAGAGCAGAGCAACCCAGCTCAGTCGCCTTTCTCTCCACATACCTCTCCGCACTTGCCAGGCATTCGAGGACCTTCCCCATCGCCCGTGGGGTCACCGGCTAGTGTTGCTCAGTCCCGATCTGGTCCACTTTCTCCTGCTGCAGTGCCAGGTAACATGTCTCCGGTGACACCAGAAGCTAAAGCGACTTGAACTGTTTTACATGATACCGTGTTTCCCCGAAAATAAGACACTGTCTTATATTACTTTTTGCTCCAAAAGTTGTGCTACGTCTTATTTTTGGCGGGTGCCTTATATTTCTCAAATAAGACAAATTCACAGGCAGAAAAGCTGACACCCCCAAAGAAAGTGTACCGTACAGTACACTGATTACGGTACGGTACCTGTCAGCATGGCACCCACACACACAAACGACGGCACTTACATGGTACAACAGTATACTCCCGCTACTGCAGCTTCCGGCCACCAGAGGAGCTACAGTCTACGCACTGTAGTGGAGACTGTAATGGCGGTGAGACAGCAGCAGACTGTGTCTGCTGTACTGGACGGTACAAAGCGATGGAAGGGGCCAGCAGGGGACGCCACATTATTACGGTACCACTATGAACAGCTTTGAATGGTACAGTATGTTTTTCCACCGTACCGTATGTAAACTTGACTACGCCTTATTTTCGGGGGGTGCCTTATACAGTAGTACCTCTAGATACGAGCTGCTCTACATGCGAGTATTTCAAGATACGAGCCAGGAGGGGAGAGACATTTCTGTTCTACTCCCGAGCTCAAATTCGGGATACGAGCCGAACATCCACTAGGTGGCGCAAGAATCCTTGCGCCACGGTTATCTCGGAGGGGAAAAAAGTTATTTGTTCCAGAATACGAGTTGCCTCGAGATACATGCTCCCTTATGGAACAAATTATGCTCGTATCTAGGTACTACTGTATTAGCAAATTCTGCAAAACCTCTGACATGCCTTACTTTCGGGGTACGTCTTATTTTCGGGGAAACAGGGTAGTGCAAAATGTAGGGCCATGTCAGGATTTGACCTTGGGAGGGGGTTAGGGTTAGGTTTTGCTAGTAGTTTGCTTTGCTAGCACACGTGCCCCCCCCTCCGAACTCCATTTTCAGCTGTGAAAGCCTCCTGCCACCTTCTGCCAGTGAAAAGGAACACCTCTCCCAGCCCTCCCAAGCACCGTTTTCACTGGCAGAAGCACCGCCGGCTGGTCCTTCGCTGTTTCCAGGGCAGCCCCATGGACCCCGCAGGCCTTGAGTTTCACACCCATAGTTAGAGAGTCATCGTAGTGACAAGACCCAGGATCAAGGCTCTACTCACAAGTTCTAATCTTATAAAAGCTGTAGAATTTTCTAAAATCAACTGCTGTGGTGCAACACTGCAGCTCATACTGTTCAGTATAATACTCCCATTCCTTATCCTTCATTATTGCATGTGTTATAGATTTTGACAAGAAATAGACTTCAAATCGAAATCTTAAATCACTTGGACATTACCATATTTTTTGGAGTATAAGACATACTTTTTACCTCCCTAAAAGAGGTTGAGAATTCAGGTAGTCTTATATTCTGGATGTAGCTTTTTTGAAGCTTCCCCCCCCCCCAGCCCTAACTAGGTGCTAACGATCTTCCCAGCTCTTACAAGCTCTTTCATGGTTGTGTGTGTGTATGTTAGTATAGGGGTTTTAAACTTTTTAATATTTTAATTAATTGGATTATGTATTGGATTGTTTTTTCACTTGTTGTGAGCCGCCCCGAGTCTTCGGAGAGGGGCGGCATACAAATCCAAATAATAAATAAAATAAATAAATAATGGTTGCTGTCTGCAAAGAATGTTTCCCAAGCCCTAAGTCTTTGCAGGGTTTTTTTTCATTGCTCTATTTGCTCCTAATGTTTCTTTCCAGCCCTAACGAGGTGCTAATGATTTTCCCAGCTCTTACTGGCTTGCAAGCTCCTTTGTTTTTACTCTCTAAAAGTTAAAAAAAAAATTAAGCCCTTAACCATGGGATAAAACAATGTGTTGAAGCTGACCAAACTAAGGAGGCTAGCCAGATGAATGTCTGGTAAGCAGATTCTTTCCTTATTTTTCCTCCCCAAAAACTAAGGAGCATTTTATACTCTGAAAAATATGGTAACTAAAATGTGGTGTCTTTCTCGCTCTTTCTAATTTACATCTGTAAGTTTGCATCTATTTCAGCTCATTTTGTGGAAGGTGGCAAAATATAGAATTCTTCATTGCAAGAAATACAGTTATGTCTAATTCAATGGTTCACAATCCAAGCAATCGAAGATATACAGTGGTACCTGTACATTTCGCATACCGAACAAAATATTTTACAAAAATTTGCTTCGGTATCCGAACAAAAATTCAGATACTGAACAGAAAATTTTGTTTACTATCCGAAATGTAAGATCTGAGGGGACGAGGTGAGAGGGAATGGGAGTCGGAATCCCGACACGCCCCTCCTGGCCGCCCTCTTAACAGCCGTCCAGTCTCTACCTTGTAACTGCTCCAAGCTGCAGGAAGGGTAGGGCTGGCTGCAATACCGGCAGCTTCGGGGGGCTCCTTTCCTCAGCGGTTCAGTTCGTTACCTCCAGGCAGCTGCACCAACTTTTTCTTTCCCGGCGCTGGCGGCTCCGGTGACTTCATCACGTGACGTTCCTGACTCTGCTGCTGCTCCACAAAGGGAAGCCGCCGGAGCCGCCGGCGCCAGGAAAGAAAAAGTTGGTGCAGCTGCCTGGAGGTAACGAACTGAACCGCTGTGGAAAGGAGCCCCCCGAAGCTGCCGGTATTGCAGCCAGCCCTACCCTTCCTGCAGCTTGGAGCAGTTACAAGGTAGAGACTGGGCAGCTGTTAAGAGGGCGGCCAGGAGGGGCGTGTTGGGATTCCGACTCCCGTTCCCTCTCACCTCATCCCCTCAGATCTTTATCCCATAGGAAATAGAGGAAATGCTGTAGATTTAATTGGTTCCCAGCAAGTCAATGGGCTGGGAACCAATTAAATCCATTTCCATTATTTCCTATGGGATAAATTAATTCCGTTCTCGACCAAATCGGTTCTCAACCACACTTCTGGAACGGATTGTGGTCGAGAACCGAGGTACCACTGTAGTTCACTAGTCAAGCATCATTGACGTTTACCCATATAAAACTTGCCAAGATTAAGAAATACCACTTTAATGTTGTTGGGGTTTATTTTTGTCGTCCTAGGTAACCAAATGCCACCTCGACCACCGAGTGGCCAATCCGATAGCCTCTTGCATTCCTCCATAAATCAGTCAACCATAGCTCCAGATAGAGGTGTGTATGCCACATTTTCTATGACTTTTCAGGATGTGTGTATGATTCTGACTTGGAAGTATTCAGACGCTTGTACCACATTGGACTACTTCGTTTGGAAGTATTAATTCTTTCTCCGTCCAATGCTCTGTTTAATATTGAATTCCAATCAAGGAATTTGTTCAATAACTGAAAGTAGCCCAAGAGATTTGCTTCCTCTCTGAAGTAAAGTAGAGTTAATAGAGTTAATGTAGCCACAACACTGTCCCACGCTACTGTTTTCAAAGAGTTAAGAAATCGCCATGAAGGAATTCTGTGGTTTAAACCAAGAGAGAGAGAAAGAAAGCAAGAGAGAGAAAGAGAAAGCAGGCAAGAGAAAGAGCGAGAGAGAGAGAGAGAGAAAGAGAACAAGAGAGAGAGAAAGAGAACAAGAGAGAGAAAGAAAGCAAGAGAGAGAGAAAGAGAACAAGAAAAAGAAAGAGAAAGAGAGAGCAAGAGAGAAAGAAAGCAAGAGAAAGAGAGAGAGAGAGAAAGAACAAGAGAGAGAGAAAGAAAGAGAAAGAAAGAGAGAAAGAAAGAGAGAGAAAGAGAGAGAGAAAGCAAGAGAGAGAAAAAGAGGGAGGGAAGGAGGGAAGGAGAGAGAAAGAAAGACATGGAGGGAGGGAGGGGGAGAGAAAGGGAGCAAAAAAGAGAGGAAGAAAGAAAGAAAGAGGGATGGAGAGAGAGAGAAAGAAAGATGAAGGGAGAGAAAGAGGGAGGGAGAGAGAAATAGAGCGAAAGGGAGAAAGAGAGAGAGAATTTTTTTGTCCAAACTTTCCCCCCCCCAATGTGCCCCAGGGTTTCGTAAATGTAAAAAATGTGCCGCGACTCAAGAAAGGTTGAAAATCACTGGTTTAAACCATTGCTATGCTTCCTAAGCTCACAGGAATGCATACCTAAGTGTGTCGGTGCATTAATAAATGTTCCTTTTTACATAGTCACGTTTTCCTAACTATAGAACTTACTTATTACTTCACTAGGTTATATACAGAGGAATCCACAGATCCCCCAGTATAATTCTCCTCAGCCTGGATCTGCCTTATCTCCACGTCAGTCTTCTGGGGCACAGATGCATACCGGGATTGGACCATACCAACAAAATTCTATGGGCGCTTATGGGCCTCAGGGCGGTCAGTACGGGCCCCAAGGTGAGTGAGTGCTCTTCCACTAACAATAAACATATTTTGGAACTGTTTGTGAGTTACAACAGAATCATGAATTACTGGTATGTAATGGAACCATCATTTACTGCAGTGTTTCTAAAACTTTGCAATTTTAAGATACAGTAATGCCTCGTCTTACAAACCTAATTGGTTCCCGGGGGAGGTTCGTAAGATGAAAATTTCGTAAGACGAAACATTGTTTCCCATAGGAAACAATGTAAAATCAATTAATCCGTGCAACGGGGAAAAAAAATGCAAAAAACCCGCCGCCGCCCGGCTGTCACCTTTTAAAACAGCCGGGGGGCTTCCCAGCGTCCTCCTGAACCCAAACGCCAAACCTGAACTTCCAGGTTCGGCGTTCGGGAGGCCGCCGAGAAGGCCCCCAGCTGTTTTAAAAGGTGACAGCCGGGCGGCAGGGCTTCCCAGCGGCCTCCCGAACCCGAACTTTTGCCGATCTTCCGGGTTCAGCGTTCAGGAGGCTGCTGGAAAGCCCCGCCGCCCGGCTGTCACCTTTTAAAACAGCCAGGGGGCTTCTCGGCGGCCTACCGAACCCAGAAGTTTGGGTTTGGCGTTCGGGTTCAGGAGGACGCTGTTTCAAAAAGTGACAGCAGGGCGGCGGGGCTTCGCGGCGGCGGCGGCGGGTTCGTAAGAAGAAAAAAGTTTGTAAGAAGAGGCAAAAATTTTCTGAACCCTGGGTTCGTATCTCGGGTTGTTCGTAAGACGAGGGGTTCGTATCATGAGGCACCACTGTATGTGGATTTAAAACTCCCAGAATTTCCCAGCCAAAATGCTGGCTGGAAAATTCTAGGTTCACACATTTTAAAAGTTGCCACGGTTGAGGACAGATTTACTCTTAGGAGGATAAACTGTAGCACTTGCCTGATGTCTCACCGCTGCTTCCTCTTGCTCCTGTAGTAAAGCACTGAGGAATGCAGAAGATTTTGCCCAATTGAACGTAACGGTTTTAATTTGACGGGCAATATTAATTAAGTTTATTGAATGGAAACCTATTTCAAACAAGGATGTCATACAAATCCAATAAATAAGTTTTACCTCTTTCAATATGCGGATTTGTGGTTAATCTAGTGCAGTGTTTCCCAACCTTGGCGACTTGAAGATATTTGGACTTCAACTCCCAGAATTCCCCAGCCAGCAGATGCTGGCAGGGGAATTCTGGGAGTTGAAGTCCAAATATCTTCAAGTCGCCAAGGTTGGGAAACACTGATCTAGTGGAAGTTACACAAGCCCAAGGATTGCTGTGGATTGTCCTAAAATTACTCGGTGTTACACACAAATCACCCCTTAAACTAATGAGCAGAGCACATGAAAGTTCTTGTGTGTTGTCATAAAAGCTACCTGTTTACTATCTTGCTGGAAGATGAAATGAATTGCTTGCTAGGTCTAGAATATTGTGTGACTTTTGTCTTCATCACCGGGACTGAAATTTGCACTGCTTTGGCCTAATCATAAAACATGTACAGAAGTATCATTTTAAATATTTTGACTACCACATGATGGGTCAGTGAGATACCCATCCTCTATAACAGTGTTTCCCAACCGTGGCAACTTGAAGATATTTGGACTTCAACTCCCAGAATTCCCCAGCCAGTGAATGCTGGCTGGGGAATTCTGGGAGTTGAAGTCCAGATATCTTCAAGTTGCCAAGGTTGGGAAACACTGCTCTATAATGCTGCTTGGTGATCTTCATGGCGTTTGGTTACTGCCTCAATCTAAGACATAATGTGTTCCCTCGATTTTCGCGGGGGATGCGTTCCGAGACCGCCCACGAAAGTTGAATTTCCGCGAATTAGAGATGCGGAAGTAAATACACTATTTTTGGCTACGAACAGTATCACAAGCCTTCCCGTAACACTTTACACCCCTGCAATTTCCCATTCCCTTAGCAACCATTTAGATTATTACTCACCATGTTTCTTTATTAAAGTTTATTTGAAAAAAAAATATTTATTAAAGGTGGACGAACGTTTGGTGATGACATGACGTCATCGGGTGGGGAAAACCGTGGTATAGGGGGAAAACACCGCAAAGTATTTTTTTAATTAATATTTTTGAAAAACCGTGGTATAGACTTTTCGCGAAGTTTGAACCTGCGAAAATCAGGGGCACACTGTAATGTGTTGTGTGTCATTTTGGCTTGACGTGGCGACAACTCGACCATGATGATTTTGTGCAAGGGAGAGCAAAGATATTTCTTTTTGAGGGCCACATTTCCTTAGGCAGGCGTACACCCCATGCCATTGACAGAAACAAAACTAGTAATTGTGCAAAAGGTGCAAAGATATGCCCACGTCCACCCTATTCTTTTTCGCTTTGAGCTCTTATTTTTTTTGGGGGGGGGCTCTTTGCACTGCTTTTGCAGTCTTGAGGGCCATATATTGTCACCTCTAGCTAACTGATATAACCCATCTCTATGACTACTTTAAAAACAACAGCTGCTAAAAGAAAAAATAATGAAAAATAATAAGAGAAAAAGGTAAAAAGGAAGAAAAAGTTATCAAAAACTGCCTTCCCATCTTTTTAAAAACAGTTCCAGGTGCATTTATATTTTACCCTCTCTAAGGTTATAATACAATTTTCTTTTTTCCATTGTTTACCCTTTCTAATCATCAAACCCATCAATTATAAGTTCTTTTTTTCCCCTTTTTTCAGCAACAAGTACATAAGAGTTTTCCAGGGTGTACTTATTGTTTTATCCCTGGTCAGACAACTTTGCCATCTCTGCTAATTCTGTCCTCTTCATCAACCATTCCTCCAATGTGGGTAGTCATTGTTCAGCAAGCGCTTATAGTTAAAAATAGAGCATGTGTGAACATCAGGAAATAACATTTGTCCGATCCCTATAGTTAGTTGGTTGTTGTAGTTATCTAAATTGTTAAGTCTTATTTTATTTCAGTTTTTGACAATGGATCTTAGTGGAGTCCACAGATCTTTGGTGAAAAAAATATATAGAAAAAGGTCTTCTCATTTGGTGATATCTTTTCAGAGAGAGAGCTGATGTGAATTACGCATCAGTAACTTGATCATTATTTCTGGAGTTCCAAAATCCCCACCCCCCCTGTTCTGTCGGGCTCTCTGGTAGACTCCTCCCAAAAATTCACAGGTACAAATTTCAGACACACACACGTTTGAAAATTCAAAACAATGTTCTTTATAATGAAAATTCACTTAAACTAAGCCCTCTTTTGGTATAGCAAAGAGCACTGGTCTCCAAACAAACTGGTAATTTGTACAAGTCCCTTATCAGTCCTGTGATACTTAGCTTGCAGCTGTGAGGCAATTCAAAGTCCTTTCACAAAGTGAAACACACTTTGCTCTGGTTTAGTTTCAAAGCAGGGAAAAATCAGCACACAAAAAGTCAAAGTCAGTAAAGCAGTCATGAATCACAACGATCAGATAATCCTCCACAATGGCCAAACCCACAGCAGCCTCACTAATGACCACAGCCCCACCCAACCACAGGTGGCCTCATTTTCTTTGATAATAATCTCTCAGTTGTTGCTGCCTATGCATCGCTCTCCGCATGCCTGGCTGTATCATTAACTCTTGTTCTGAATCCAAGGAGGAGCTAGATAATTGATCTCCTTCTGAGCTGTCTGCCCCACTCTCCTCCTCCCTGTCACTCAGGTCTTCTTGGTCAGAGGAGCCTTCATCAGCAGATTCCACCGGGGGCAAAACAGGCCTGCAGCATGTGGATGTCTCCCCCACATCCACAGTCCTTGGGGCAGGAGCTGGGCCAGAGCTAACCACAACCCCCCCCCAACCTCTATATGCCTTTAAAGTACAGATAGACCTAGCAGATTTGCTGTCGTGTTACTGAGTGCTTTATTTTTTCTCCCTAGGTGGTTATCCCAGGCAGCCAAACTACAACGCAATGCCCAATGCAAACTACCCCAGCCCAGGAATGGGAGGAACCATGAACCCAATGGGAGCAGGGAACCAGATCCACGGTCAGACCGGTATACCACCCTACCCTGGACTTCCAGGGAGAGGGCTGAGCCATGCTGCCATGGGCAATAGGCCTTATGGACCCAACATGACCGCCTTGCCTCCCCAAGTAGGAAGTGGGATGTGTCCTCCACCAGGGGGTAGGAAAGCACAGGAAGCCGCCGCTGCGGCTATGCACGCTGCTGCCGTCAACTCAATCCAGAATAGGTAAGGATGCGCGGTTGGAGAAACGTTCCTTCCTGGGTGATCATCTTTCCAAAGCAGCGTTCCCCAACCTTTTCAGGTTGGCAATGGGGCGGGGAGGCGATGGTTTCCTGGGAGGGGCATGTCGCGGTACTGTAAATGATTAAAGTCCGTTAGAGCCTTAATTACCGCGGAGGCGATGGATAGAAGCTTTTAGTCATTTGTTCAGAACAAGATTTCTTTTATTATAAAAGTAAAAAAATAAAACGTGTCTCGGTGGACAACATAACAAATACGTGTTACATTCTGTGTTCAGTTCTGGAGACCTCACCTACAGAAAGATATTGACAAAATTGAATGGGTCCAAAGACGGGCTACAAGAATGGTGGAAGGTCTTAAGCATCAAACGTATCAGGAAAGACTCAATGAACTCAATCTGTATAGTCTGGAGGACAGAAGGGAAAGGGGGGACATGATCGAAACATTTAAATATGTTAAAGGGTTAAATAAGGTTCAGGAGGGAAGTGTTTTTAATAGGAAAGTGAACACAAGAACAAGGGGACACAATCTGAAGTTAGTTGGGGGGGAAATCAAAAGCAACGTGAGAAAATATTATTTGACTGAAAGAGTAGTAGATCCTTGGAACAAACGTCCAGCAGACGTGGTAGATAAATCCACAGTAACTGAATTTAAACATGCCTGGGATAAACATCTATCCATCCTAAGATAAAATACAGGAAATAGTATAAGGGCAGACTAGATGGACCAGGAGGTCTTTTTCTGCCGTCAGTCTTCTAGGTTTCTACATGATGGTGGGTAGAAAGAAGAATGGAGTTTTAGGATGAAGAAGAAGGGAGTAATGTTCGATGTGGCAGGATATTACATCATAATAGGAGGGACTTAGTAAGGCACAGAAAGTTAACTCTTTAATTACCAAATGTCTCTGGGGCTGGCTATATTCAGCGTGACAGGGCGGCCACTCGCGTGCGGGCACGCACAGACCTTCATTGGTGTGAGTGGTGGGCGTGAGCTTTGGTGTCCACCACAAGCACGAATATAGCTGTGAATGCATACACACACCAGCCCACCACTCAGGCGGCCCAATTACAAATCGGTTGCGGACCCCTGTTCTAAAGCAATGTTTCTTGAATTTTGCATTGTTAGATATAATCTCTTAAGTCAGGCTAAGGCAGTGTTTCCCAACCTTGGCAACTTGAAGATATCTGGACTTCAATTCCCAGAATTCTGGGAGTTGAAGTCCAGATATCTTCAAGTTGCCAAGGTTGGGAAACATTGGGCTAAGACATGTTAGCTGCTTTATTTTAAACATGGAATTTGGGTTGGAAAGGGGATGAGAGTCAAATGCCTGATACTTTCAGAATTGAAGACTGCAGAAATTGGATGAAAAGTGCGTGTCACTTTGTTCTCCTTAAGCCATTTCGTTAACCAAGGAACAGTAGTTTTGTATGTGGTTTCATCAGCATTTGAATAGAATAGAATAGAATAGAATTTTTATTGGCCAAGTGTGATTGGTCACACAAGGAATTTGTCTTGGTGCACATGCTCTCAGCGTACATAAAATAAAATATACATTTGTCAAGAATCATGTGGTACGACACTTAATGATTGTCATAGGGGTCAAATAAGCAAGGAAGAAGCAATGTTAATAAAAATCTTAGGATATAAGCAACAAGTTACAGTCATACAGTCAACATGGGAGGAAATGGGTGATAGGAATGATGAGAAAAACTAGTAGTAATAGAAGTGCAGATTTAGTAGAAAGTCTGACAGTGTTGAGGGAATTATTTGTTTAGCAGAGTGATGGCGTTCGGAAAAAAACTGTTCTTGTGTCTAGTTGTCTTGGTGTGCAGTGCTGTGTAGCGACGTTTTGAGGGTAGGAGTTGAAACAGTTTGTGCAATAAATATATCACACGAGAGTTAAGAGTTCACAATTTTCCACACAACGTCCTTTCCTGGAGATCTTTTTGCAGGAGGGATAACAATTAAATGACAATGACTGTCAGGAACTGTAGGGATTCCTTTCTCCCCATCAAATGTTAATTAATAAAAGAATGTTTGTTATAGTACATAATCAAGTCGTGTTGCTTTTAGGCCATCTGGCTACCCTCACATTAACCAAGGAGGAATGATGGGAACTGGTCCTCCCTATGGCCAAGGAATTAATAGTATGGCTGGCATGCTGAATCCCCAAGGTTCGCCATATCAGATGGGTGGGAATATGGCCAACAATTCTGCAGGTGAGCCATCTTACTCAGTCACTTCTCAGGTGTTCTGTCTGTCTGTCTGTCTGTCTGTCTGTCTGTCTGTCTGTCTGTCTGTCTGTCTGTCTGTCTATCTATCTATCTATCTATCTATCTATCTATCTATCTATTTTGTCCAATACACAATACATATTGAAGAAGATAGACATGAAGTATTATATATAAAGAAAAGATATAAAAGTAGAGGAGAAGATGTATTAAAGGAAGAAAAGATATATGAGATAAAGGAAAGACAATTGGACAGGGGATGAAAGACACTCTAGTGCGCTTATGTACGTCCCTTACTGACCTCTTAGGAACCTGGAGAGGTCAATCATGGACAGTCTTAAGGGAGAAATGTTGGGGGTTAGGGGTTGACACTATTGAGTCCGGTAATGAATTCCACGCTTCGACAACTCGATTGCTAAAGGTCATATTTTTTACAGTCAATCTTGGAGCGGTTAATATTAAGTTTGAATTTGTTGCGTGCTCTTGTATTGTTGCGGTTGGAGCTGAAGTAGTCGTTGACAGGCAGGACGTTGCAGCACATGATTTTGTGATGGTCCACTAATAAACATGATGATGATGATGTCTTGATTCTCTTTAGGGATGGCTGCAAGTCCTGAAATGATGGGACTTGGAGATGTTAAATTAACCCCTGCAGCAAAAATGAACAATAAAGCAGATGGAACACCGAAATCTGAATCCAAGTCAAAGGTAAAAAAAAATACAAACCAAACTGATTTTAAATGAAAATGACTTGTATCTCAATGAGACAAATTAGGTTTTTAAGGGCACATAAAATAGTTATTTTCAAGTTGGGAATTCAAAGAAGTTCTTGATTAGGTTATCCTTTGTAACTGATGAAATACAGTGATACCTCGTCTTACAAACGCCTCGTCATACAAACCTTTCGAGATACAAACCCGGGGTTTAAGATATTTTTTTGTGTCTTCTTACAAACTATTTTCACCTTACAAACCCACCACCGCCGCTGGGATGCCCCGCCTCCAGACTTCCGTTGCCAGCGAAGCACCCGTTTTTGCGCTGCTGAGATTCCCCTGAGGCTCCCCTCCATGGGAAACCCCACCGCTGGACTTCCATGTTTTTGTGATGCTGCAGGGGAATCCCAGCAGGGGAATTCCAGCATCGCAAAAATGAACACTTTGCTGGCAACGGAAGTCTGGAGGTGGGGTTTCCCATGGAGGGGAGCCTCGGGGGAATCCCAGCAGCGCAAAAACGGGCTCTTCGGCTGGCAAAAGGGGTGAATTTTGGGCTTGCACGCATTAATCGCTTTTCCATTGATTCCTATGGGAAACATTGTTTCGTCTTACAAACTTTTCACCTTAAGAACCTTGTCCTGGAACCAATTAAGTTTGTAAGACAAGGTATCAGTGTACTGGTGAACAACTTGGAACAAAGCTTCATTAACAGCGGGGTGGTTGGTTTTTTTCTTCAAAATTCCCATTGTGCCTCTTTCAGTATCGGCCTTGTTAATTGGACCTAATTGGTTAGTCTTTCTTCTTCTTCTTCTTCTTCTTCTTCTTATTATTATTATTATTATTATTATTATTATTATTATTATTATTATTAATATAAATTTTATTTACATGAATATATACAATAAATACAACAACAATACAAATATTTAGATGAAAAAAAGAAAAAAGAAATATAGTGTTCCCTCGATTTTCGTGGGTTCGAACTTCGCGAAAAGTCTATACCACGTTTTTTCAAAAATATTAATTAAAAAATACTTTGCGTTTTTTCCCCACTATACCACGGTTTTTCCCACCCGATGATGTCATATTTCATCACCAAACTTTCGTCCACCTTTAATAAATATTTTTTTTTAATAAACTTTAATAAAGGAACATGGTGAGTAATAATCTAAATGGTTGCTAAGGGAATGGGAAATTGCAATTTAGGGGTTTAAAGTGTTAAGGGATGGCTGGTGATACTGTTCATAGCCAAAAATAGTGTATTTACTTCCACATCTCTACTTCGCGGAAATCCGACTTTCGTGGGTGGTCTCGGAATACATCTCCCGCAAAAATCGAGGGAACATTGTATAAAAAAAGAGGACAAACATCAATGAATTATACAATAAGCAATATACAATAATAACAAACAAGTAGTAAAAAAAGTGGTTAGTCTTTCTTATTAAAGGGAAGAAATGGTGTGAAGAGGAGAGAAACATGGGATTCTGTGGTTAATTCACAAGCCCGGATTTAAAGGTTCATCTGTAGTAGCCTGGAAGGAGACACCTTGATGAGAGGTTTTGCCTCCATTACAAGTTGTGGCACATCCATACAGTGAATGGGACTAAAGTGTTCTGACCTGCCTAACAACTATATTTCCTCTTGACGTTACTTCCTTCTTATTTAGTGTATCTTAGCGATCACATTCTAATTTTTGTGAAAGCGATAAAATGGCCTTTTGGGTGGTTGTGTAGTTTACATATCAGCAGCCGCTTAGCTTTTCTGTGAGATTAACAACTCAATTCCTGATATGAAAGACAGATTTGCCATAATATTAATGAGAGAAGACTTAAGAAACTGTCTCAGCATTAATGCAGATTGTAAAGTTTTAAAAATACATTGATTAGTGAAAACAATTCAGGATTGATGTAAAATGAATAGACTTCAGACATTTGCTGCATGAATCCCAGCGACGTGGGCCTTCTCTGAGTCCTGTCAACTAAACAATGTCGTTTGGAGGGACCCAGGGAAGAGCCGGAACCAACCTCCCCCCCCAGAGATTAGAATTGCCCCCTCCCTCCTCGCCTTTCGTAAGCTCCTTAAAACCCACCTCTGCCGTCGGGCACGGGGGAACTGAGATATTCTTTCCCCCTAGGCCTTACAATTTATGCATGGTATGTTTGCGTGTATGTTTGGTTTTATAAATAAGGTTTTTTAGTGGTTTTAGTATTGGATTGTTACATGCTGTTTTTATCATTGTTGTTAGCCGCCCCGAGCCCACGGAGAGGGGCGGCATACAAATCCGATAGATAGATAGATAGATAGATAGATAGATAGATAGATAGATAGATAGATAGATAGATAGATACATACATAGATACATAGATAGATACATAGATAGATACATAGATACATAGATAGATAGATACATAGATAGATAGATAGATAGATAGATAGATACGTACATAGATACATAGATACATAGATAGATAGATACATAGATACATAGATACATACATAGATACATACATAGATACATACATAGATAGATAGATACATACATACATAGATACATAGATAGATACATAGATAGATACATAGATAGATAGATACATAGATAGATACATAGATAAATAAATAAACAAACAAATTTGGTGAGAATCTTTTAAATTCTGTTAATTAAAATTCAACAAAAAACCCCAGCATCCAATATTAATTCCTAGAAATGTAGAATTCACACACACACAAAAAACCCGTGCGTTTTTAGAGACTAAAAATGTTAGGGAGCTACAATTCTTTTTTGGGAGGGAGGGGAAGCCTTCCCAGAAAAAGATAAATGTGGATAATGGGAAGTATTATCTCAGGCCTGTAAAAAGATCCCTTGACTTGAACAGAACTTTTGGGTATCTTGGAGTAGAATGGAGTACTGTATACCTCTACTAGTTTGCCTTGTGGTCAGATGATGCTATGTCTTTCTCTACCATGGCATCCATTTTGTGAATGCAGAAATTTCCCTCTCCGTGGCAGCCATATTGTGAGAGGACTCCTACCATCTTCTCAGAAGTTCCTGGGTGCTCTTCAGTTTACAAATGTTGGAGAAGTCTGCCATTTGTTTTTGAAATTGCCTTTACTTTCAGAACCATGTGACTTAGATGTGTCTTGAAGCATCTATCTATCTATCTATCTATCTATCTATCTATCTATCTATCTATCTATCTATCTATCTATCTATCTATCTATCTATCTGATTTGTATGCCGCCCCTCTCCGCAGACTCGGGGCGGCTAACAACAATAGTTAAACAGCATATAACAAATCTAATGTTTAATCATTAAAAAAACCCTTATTAAAACCAAACATACACAGATTTGTTTCTATGTTTATTTTAAATGCTCATTTATACAGATGCTATTTTATTGAAGCTTTTAAAAAAAAACCTTTTCACAAGCTTTATACCTTGCTCCCATCATATTCAGATTCTTACAGATCTTCAAGATACTATATTATTATTATTATTATTATTATTATTATTATTATTATTATTATTACTATTATTATTACTATTATTATTACTATTATTATTATTATTATTATTTATTAGATTTGTATGCCGCCCCTCTCCGCAGACTCGGGGTGGCTCACAACAATAACAAAGAGAATGTAACATCTAATAATTTTAAAAACACTTAAAACCCCATTATTAACAGCAAGCATACACACAAACATACCATGTATAAACTGTATAGGCCCGGGGGAGATGTCTCAGTTCCCCCATGCCTGACGGCAGAGATGGGTCTTAAGAGCTTTACGAAAGGCAAGGAGGGTGGGGGCAGTTCTGATCTCTGGGGGGGGGAGCTGGTTCCAGAGGGTCGGGGCCGCCACAGAGAAGGCTCTTCTCCTGGGTCCCGCCAAACGACATTGTTTAGTCGACGGGACCCAGAGAAGGCCAACTCTGTGGGACCTAATCGGTCGCTGGGATTCGTGCGGCAGAAGGCGGTCCCTTTTTATATTAAAAAGCAACTTAAAAAAAAATAAGCTGGTGGATAAAACGGGTACCACCAGCTGCTGGCATAATGAAAGAAAATGCAGAGCATTTTGAATTGCCAACCAAGCAGGAAAGAAGCTCCTCAAAGTGAATAGAAAACCCCCAGTGAAGCCCAGAAAAACAAACCAGTTAGTATAAGTGCAGAATCATTAATTGCCCAACATTGAATTGAGGAAAGGGGAAAGCTTTCTGTTGCATAAAAATGACCATTTTGTTAGGCAGGTATATCTGGCTAGAGCTTAGCTTCACAGTTAGAAACATAGAAACATACCCTGTTTCCCCGATAGTAAGACACCCCCGATTGTAAGACGTATCGGGGGTTTCAGGGGGGTCTTACTTTCGGGGAAACACCGCCTCCCTCTCATCTAGCTGCGCGCCGCCTCCTGCCCACGTCCGCACCGTCCCCCTCTCCATACGTCACCGCGTCTGCCACCTCCCTCTGATCTTAATGAGTGCCGCCTCCTGCCCACTTCCGCGCCGCCCCCCCTCCATACGTCACCGCGTCTAAATGTTAATTTTATGGTTAAAACAAAAAAATCGACAATTTTTTTCCAATATAAGACATACCCCGAAAGTAAGACATAGTGGGGCTTTTGGGGATAAAAAGAAAGTAAGACACTGTCTTACTTTCGGGGAAACACGGTAGAAGGCTGACGGCAGAAAAAGACCTCATGGTCCATCTAGTCTGCCCTTATACTATTTCCTGTATTTTATGGTACAATGGATATATGTTTATCCCAGTAACTTTAAATTCAGTTACTGTGGATTTACCAACCACGTCTGCTGGAAGTTTGTTCCAAGGATCTACTACTCTTCCAGCAGACGTGGTTGGTAAATCCACAGTTATACCTCTTCTTAAGAAGGATGTCTAACATGGGGAGTGACAATCCTTAAACTGCTTGTTCTTGATGATGTGAGGTTGTATGCCTTAACAGCAGCACTCTGAGTTGTATACAGTATTCCCTCGATTTTCGCAGGTTCGAACTTCGCCAAATGTCTATACCACGGTTTTTCAAAAAATATTAATTAAAAAATACTTCGCGGTTTCCCCCCCTATACCATGGTTTTTCCCGCCCCATGACATCATATGTCATTGCCAAACTTTCGTCTACCTTTAAAAAACATTTAAAACTTTAATAAATAAACATGGTGAGTAATAATCTAAATGGTTGCTAAGGGAATGGGAAATTGTAATTTAGGGGTTTAAAGTGTTAAGGGAAGGCTTGTGATACTGTTCATAGCCAAAAATAGTGTATTTACTTCTGCATCTCTACTTCGCGGTAATTTGACTTTCGCGGGCGGTCTCGGAACGCATCCCCCGCGAAAAGCGAGGGGACACTGTATAGGAAAACACCTTAGAATAACATTTTTTTCAATATGACATTTGCAACAAGTTTTAGGTATTATTTTGGTTGCTGTTCCTTAAATTCAGTGAAGAATTTATAGCATTTCCCCCAGAAGAATGCTATTTTTGTGGGATTGGTTTTTTTCAGAAAAAAAGTTACATTATGAAAACATTATTTAGATTTGAATAATAACTTTTTGAGTGCATTTCAGATATTCTGTTAATGAAACAAAAAATATTTCCAGGCTCAATATATTCCCTATGTTGCTTTTCGTCTATAAAAGCGCTAACCAATTTACGATTGGGAAATCTGATAGCTTCTTCTTCTAATTCAGAGTAAACACATAATAATTTAACCGTTTTACAAAGAAGGTACTGAATGTCTCTCTACCTAAAAAAGCTACAGGCAGCAGCTGCTGGGTTGAGAACATCTGAATTACGGATAACTCAAATTTATGAAAGACTGTTAGAAAGCCTATTATATTAAAAATTGAGTTAACTACTTAATAAATAATGACTGCATGCACATGAAAACAAATGTGGCGCTCATAAAAAAAATTGCACGGCTTCATCAGTTCAAGGAAGTAGAATGCACCCGCCATTTTAAGCTGGATCGTGTTGCTGTTAACACCGTGTTGACTAACATCTAAGTCAGTGTTTTTCAACCAGTGGGCCGTGAGACATGGTCAGGTGTGCCGCGAAGAAGGAAGCTCAGGTTCCGGTCTTGCAACTTTTTGCTGAGAGAGTGAAAGTGAGAGAAAGAAAGCAAGAGAGAGAGAAAGAGAGAGAGAAAGCAAGAGTGAGAGAGAAAGAAAGAAAGAGAGAAAGAAAGCAAGAGAGAGAAAAGGAGAGGGGGAGAGAGAGAGAAATGAGCAAAAAGGGGAGGGAAAAAAGAGAAATGAGAAAATGATTGAGACAGAGAATGAGAGGAAAGAGAGAGAAACCAAAGAGAGAGAAGTGACTCTTGATTTAAAGCATATGATAAAAAGCACCCAAAGAATAAGAGAAAAACCCCCCAGCCCTCATCTGTTTTTGGAAATGGTTCAAGAGTGTGTATACACACACACACACACAAGGGGGGGGGGGGAGACAGGGATGGAAAAAGAGAGGAGAGTGTCTTAGAGTGTCATTTTGTGTCAATTTAGTTGGTGGTGTGCCCCAGAATTTTGTAAATGCAAAAAATGTGCCGCGGCTCAAAAAAGGTTGAAAATCGCTGATCTAAGTAACTGTTCTGACTTATAAACAAATTTAACTTAAAGACATTTGTATCTGGGGACTGTCTGTACATGATAGCCGCCCGGAGTCTTCGGAGAGGGGCGGCATACAAATCTAATAAATAATATAATAATAATTATTATTATTATTATTATTATATTGGAAGTAGGTCCTTTTTAGTAGTAGCACCTTGATGGTAGAATTTCTTCCAATGTGAGATAGGATTGGTTCTATTCAATAACATTATTATGTATAACCTTTGAAACACATCAGTTGCATCCCCCCCCCTTTAAATTTATATCGTAGTAACATTGTGGTTAGAATGCAGTATTGCAGGCTAATTCCGCTCACTGCCAGCAGTTCGAGGCTGAGCGGCTCAAGTTTGGTTCAGTTTTCCATCCTTCCGAGGTCGATAAAACGAGGACCCAAATTGTTGGGGGCAATATGCTGACTTTGTAAACTGCTTAAAGAGGGTATACAGTATATATGTTCCTATATGGAGGGAGAGAACTAGATCTGAAGAGTTTCTCTTTGAAATCCTTCTGTAACACTACAGTCCTAGTTTTGGAAGGCATTTGTGGGTACCTGTCCATACCAAGACTTAATGACTTGAATTGATGGCTTTCTTTTGAACACTTGCCTTTCGTAAGCTCCTTAAAACCCACCTCTGCCGTCAGTTGTGATGCCAGACTTAGTCATTGGATAAGTATCTTCAGAATAGAATAGGAATAGGAATAGGAATAGAATAGTCCCACAGAGTGGGCCTTCTCCAGGTCCCGTCAACAAAACAATGTCGTTTGGCGGGGCCCAGGGGAAGAGCCTTCTCTGTGGCGGCCCCGGTCCTCTGAAACCAACTCCCCCCAGAGATTAGAATTGCCCCCACCCTCCTCGCCTTTCGTAAGCTCCTCAAAACCCACCTCTGCCGTCAGGCATGGGGCAACTGAGATATTCTTTCCCCCTAGGCCTTTACAATTCATGTATGGTATGTTTTCATGGATGGATGTTTGGTTTTACAATAAGGGTTTTGAGTTGTTTTAGTATTGGATTTACATGCTGTTTTTTGTTACTGTTGTTAGCCGCCTCGAGTCTACGGAGAGGGGTGGCATACAAATCCAATAGATAGATAGATAGATAGATAGATAGATAGATAGATAGATAGATAGATAGATAGATAGATAGATAGATAGATAGATAGATAGATAGATAAGTAAAGTGATATACAAGTCTATATGCTGTTGCAGTGTTTCCCAACCTTGGCAACTTGAAGATATCTGGACAACTCCCAGAATTCCCCATCCAGCGAATGCTGGCTGGGGAATTCTGGGAGTTGAAGTCCAGATATCTTCAAATTGCCAAGGTTGGGAAACACTGTGCTATTGCTATACTCCTTTTCATTGTGCTGGCTAAGTGTAATGCGTATGTGATGTGAAGGAATACTACTACTTTCCTGCTTTATGAGAGGATCTCAGATTATTTAGATTTCCTCCCATTTTAAACTGTTGTGTCATTTTTCTAATTGGCCTCTCCCTTTTTTCTTTCCCTAGAAATCCAATTCCTCCACCACTACAAATGAAAAGATTACTAAATTATATGAACTGGGTGGTGAGCCGGAGAGAAAGATGTGGGTAGACCGTTATTTAGCCTTCGCCGAAGAGAAAGCAATGGGAATGACCAATCTTCCAGCAGTTGGAAGGAAACCGTTAGACCTGTATCGACTCTACATTTCTGTGAAGGAGATTGGAGGGCTGACTCAGGTGAGTAAAGCACCGTGCAGTATGTATGTATGCATGCATGCATTCATTCATTCAATCAATCAATCATTCATTCAATCATTCATTCAATCAATCAATCATTCAATCATTCATTCATTCATTCATTCAATCGTTCATTCATTCATTCATTCATTCATTCATTCATTCATTCATTCATTCATTCATTCATTCATTGGATTTATATGCTGCCCCTCTCCGAGGACTCGGGGCAGCTTACAACATATAAAAAACAATGTGAGCATCCTAATCCAATTTAATTAAAAGTACTGTACTCTAAAAAGCCCAATAATATTAAAATAAATCATTACCATTCACACAACAAACATACATTGCATTCATCGGCCAGGGGGACTAGGGTCTAATAGCCCCAAGCCTGGTGGCATAGGTGAGACTCTTGCAGAAGGCGAGGAGGGTGGGGGCAGTGTGAATCTCTGGGGGGAGTTGATTCCAGAGGGCTGGGCCCCCCACAGAGAAGGCACTTCCCCTAGGACCTGCCAAGCGAGTCTTCCAAGAGGGGCGGCATTCAAATCAAATAAATAAATAAATAAATAAATAAATACATACATACATACATACATACATACATACATACATACATACATACATAAACCTTGTTGATGGAAGTTGGAGAAGGCCGACTTTGTGGGACCTGACCAGTTGCCAGGACTCTTGTGGTAGGAGGCGGTCCCACAAGTAATCTGGGCCGATGCCATGTAGGGCTTTATAAGTCATAACCAACACTTTGAATTGCATCTGGAAACCAATTGGCAGCCAATGCAGTCTGCAGAGAGCTGGAGAACCACGGGCATATCTGGGAAAGCCCATGACCGCTCGTGCGGCTGCGTTTTGCATGATTTGCCATTTAGAAACATAGAAGACTGACTGCAGAAAAAGACCTCCTGGTCCATCTAGTCTGCCCTTATACTATTTCCTGTATTTTATCTTACAATGGATCTATGTTTATCCCAGGCATGTTTAAATTCAGTGACTGTGGATTTACCAACCACGTCTGCTGGAAGTTTGTTCCAAATTTCCAAATACTCTTCAAAGGAAGCCCCATGTAGAGAGCATTACAGTAGCCAAACCTCGAGGTGATATAAGGGCTTACGTGACTGTGAGTAAAGAC
Source organism: Erythrolamprus reginae (assembly GCF_031021105.1). Lineage (NCBI taxonomy): Eukaryota > Metazoa > Chordata > Lepidosauria > Squamata > Dipsadidae > Erythrolamprus > Erythrolamprus reginae. The sequence goes on from NC_091960.1 coordinate 33,315,587, forward strand.
TCCCTGTCTAAATATCCCACAGAGGTCTTCAAACTTAGCAACCTTAAGACGTGTGGACATCCACTCCCAGAATTCTCCAGCCAGCTTGCTGGAGAATTCTAGGAGTTGTCTTAGAAGTCTTAAAGTTGCCTAGTTTGGGGACCCCCTGTTGAGGCAGTTTTAAGAAGGTTATTTGAAGTGGACACTCGAACCCTCTTTTTCCACTTAAAAAGATGTCACCATACAAACTGAAAGAAAACGGAAAAGAATTAAAAATAAAATAAGGTACAGAAAAGAAAAGAAAAGCATACAGCTAAGGAAAAGAAAAGAAATACGTTAAAAAAAAGTTACTTTCCACTTCATCACAACAAATTGTGGTTAAATCGCTAATGATATCCTTTTTAAAAAAAATAAACTTTATTAAATTTTTAGTAAAAGGACAAAACAAACAAACAAACATACATTCAACACAAATTTGGGGTTGCAATACCCCTGCTTATTCAGAAGTTAAATTTCCATACGGAAAATAATACCTTGTTAATATTTTAAATCAACTTAAAGCTTTAAATGAAAAGAAGAAATCCTATTTGGTCTTATATAATAAAACATTTCATTTATAACCTAGATACTACACATAGTATAATTCATACATTCTTATTCTTCTTATTTAACCATATATACACTTTATTCCATACTTTATTCCTTTTATTCCATTGTTAAGCTGAACTACCAGAGGGAGGTTGCCTCTCCCCTTCCCAAAAAGCCGCATTCCTGTCTCATTTATTTTTGAGAGGCTGATGTAATCACTTTTATTGTGCATTTTAGGAAGGGGTGTGAGAGATTTGGGTTTATTATTTAGATTTGTATGCCGCCCCTCTCCGAAGACTCGGGGTTGAAGGAAAAACTAAATTATTTGGCACTTCTGGCTTTATGCAGGTTAACAAGAACAAGAAGTGGCGGGAGTTGGCTACCAATTTGAACGTGGGCACCTCCAGCAGTGCAGCTAGCAGCCTGAAGAAGCAGTACATCCAGTGTCTCTACGCATTCGAGTGCAAGATTGAACGAGGCGAAGATCCTCCGCCAGACATCTTTGCAACGGATAACAAGAAATCACAGACCAAAATACAGCCTCCATCTCCAGGTGAGTCCGGGTGCTTTCTACAGCCCACTGAGTGTTCTGCTTGTTCCACAACAGATAAATGTCCACTAGACAGCAGCTACTGTGAATAAACTGTAGATCAGTGGTAGCCAACCTATGGCACGGGTGCTTCAAGTGGCAAACGGAGCCACATTGCTGGCACGCGAGCCGTTTGCCCTAGCTCAGTTGCAGTGTGCTGGCCAGGTGATTTTTAGCTCGTACAGAGGCTCTTAGAGGGTGTTTTTGGCTTCCAAAAAGTCTTCGGGGGGGGGGGGAGGACATTTTTACCCTCCCCGCAGCTCCAGGAAAAGCTTTGGAGCCTTGGGAGGCAAAACACGAGCTTACTAGGCCCACCAGAAGCTGGGATACAGGCTGTTTCTGGCCTTCAGGGGGGCAGGAGAAGTTATTTTCACCCTCCCCGGCATTGAATTATGGGTGGGAGCACTCACACATGCACGATAGCGCATGTACGCACTCTTTCGGCACCCGAGGAAAAAAAGGTTCACCATCAGTGCGGTAGATGGCTGAAAATCCCAATTTCTATTGGAATGTTTTCAAACTAATTATAGAAACCTCTGTGCATGCTATTGTCATGGGTTTCATTTTTAGACTTTAGACAAAGCGCTTTCTCCTTGCCCCAGGTGTCAAACTCAAGGCCTCCAAGCAGGATCCAGCCTGTGGGGTTCTTTTTTCCTTCCTTCCTTCCTTCCTTCCTTCCTTCCTTCCTTCCTTCCTTCCTTCCTTCCTTCCTTCCTTCCTTCCTTCCTTCCTTCCTTCTTTCTTTATTCCAATACACAATGAGGGTTTTAGTGGGTATATATCTATATGCACATAGTAAAATACATGATGAAGATACTCATAGTAAAATATATCTAAGAAATAATAGAAAAGAAGATATAGTAATAGAACATATCAATGAAAGAATAGAAGAAGAGATACAGGAATAGAAGAAAGGAATAGGAGATATAGGAGAGCAATAGGACAGGAGACGGAAGGCACTCTAGTGCACTTGTACTCGCCCCTTACTGACCCACGGGCTTCTCTGGGAACAACAAAGGACCAACCCGTGGTGCCTCTGCCAGTGAAAATATGTGCGGCCTTCCGTAGCTCCGTTATTGGCAGCGACAGCCTTCTGCCGGCGAAAATGGAGCCTACCGTCCTCCCAAGCTCCCATTTGCACTAGCAGACCCTGTGGCCACCCTATGCGCCCCCAATATGAGTGATGCTGAGCTGGCCACACCCACCCTGGCCACACCCACCCTGGCCACACCCTTGCAGGTCAAACAACCCCAATGAAGCCCTTAGTTAAATTGAGTTTGACATCCCTGCTCCAGACAAAGTGTCTCTTTTCAAGTAGTTAAAAGAAACTAACATATTGGAGTTGTACACTAAGGTAGAAACAGGGGACAAAGTTACACAACAGCCTTTTCCCATTAGCTTCACCTATGTTATAATGTGTAGAATATGACACATCTTGTATTTTAAGAGCTAGAAGAGAATGTATAATCTGGGTTACAGTGATGAATTTAATGTAAAGCCATTCATCGGAAGCCCCTCGTTTGAGTACAAAATTATTTCAAAAGTCTGTAGTTTTATTTCACGCTTATAATGTTCGTCTTCAACTAAGTAGCGGGCAGTGTCTGTAGTGAGAGTGCGAATTGTTTTCTATGGCGGAGTCGTCTTTTAGTGATTGCAGTGATTTCCAAATTAAGTGGGACAGAACAGTAGTTCTACTTTTATTACAAAGGGATTTCTTTAAAAGAGAAATGTTCTTGATTATTCTGAGCAGTGAACCAGCAAAAACTGTCCCTACTAATGGAGAAAGGAGATCCAACCAGAAGTTCATTTAATGTGTGTTTGTTGTGTGAATAGCAATGATTGATTTTAATATTGGGGTTTTTAGATTAGCTAGTTTTAATTGAATTGAATTAGGATGATCACATTGTTTTTTTATATGTTATAAGCCTCAGACAGCCTATAAATCAGATAGATAGACAGACAGACAGATAGATAGAATGAATGAATGAATGAATGAATGAATGAATGAATGAATTTCCAAACTTCTGGTAGGCCCGTTGGTCCCTTTTTCACCATCCATAGGCTCTGGAGCCTTTATGAAGCCTTGGGAGGGGGAAAACGGCCTCCCCCTCGCCTCGCACAACAGGCCTACCAGAAGTCTGAAGGCTTCGGTGAGGTCTGCGCACATGCACAGGTGGGCAGCAGGGGTTGTGCCCACATGTGTGGGGGAGAGCATTGCATTATGGGTGTGGCCACGTGCGCACATGTGCGCCCTTTAGTCACCAAAGCCCAAAAAAAGGTTTGCCGTCCCTTTTCTAGCGCCTGCCAAACTCCCCTCCTCTACAGCAGGGACCTCAAATTCTGTTTCGTGGGTTAGATCCGGTCTAACCCGGACGCCTTGTTAGCCTGAGCGCTTTTCCGAAGTTGTAGTCTGCCACCTTCTTGGGCTTTTGCTTATGAATGAATAGCCCCCCGTGCGCCTTGGGAAGCAGCGCAGCCCGCTAAAGACTACTCCAAAGAGTTCAGAGCGTGTGGAATTGGCACCCTTCCAAGCAGTTTGTAAATTTGTGAGTTGGGAGGGGTGGGGGGGGACCGCAGGGGGTGTGGGGTTGACGACAACAAAGGGCAGCCAGGCGGCGGGGGGAATGCCTGGAAACCTCTTCCTGCTGGTGTGAGAGTATTAAGAATGCAGCTGAGACTTTGCTGCTTGGATTCCCAGGGGGGGAAGGAATGGAGCTGAAAGGCTAATGAATAATGGGGAGAGGGTGGAGGGGAGGGGGTTATGAATGAAGCGCCCTGCTGGGCTTCCGCTGCCCGCTGCCCTGGCCTTCTCCTGCCCCCGGAGAGCTTTCTCCCCCCCCGCCACTGAGAAGGGAGAGGGTGCCCTGAAGGTGGGGCATCAACAAACATGACCTGCCCATGACCCTTAGAGGATTTTAATGAAAAGCCAAAATGACTCATCAACTTGCCCGGCCAGGCGAAAGGGACATCAGGGTTGAAATGGCAACTGGTGGAAAATCTTCATGGAGAGTTTTGACTCCAGCCGGCTGCTCGGAGTGCAGAGACCTCAGCCACTGGGCCACCTGTGAAGCTGTAGATGAGCCACACACCTGCTGACTGGTTCTTTGCCATCTCTGGTTTTTTTTTAAATTGTCCCGCATCAAGAAAAGCCCTCCCCCCATCTCTTTTGTCCGTTGCCAGGTAGATTTGTTTGCGGCAGGTTTTGTGGGCTCTTGCAACGTGGAACTATGTTTAAAAGTTATACAGCAGTAGTTGCCAATGTGGGATCATGCCCCACAGGGAGGGGGGGCAATTTGATTTTTAATGGGGGCAATTGGAAGCTTGTTTAAAAAGTGCTATTGCTAACATGCACTTTGAGTTTAAGGAGAAGGGCGGCATAAAAAAATCAATCAAACAAACAAGCTAAATTAATGGCCTTTTAGGTTTCTTCTGGGTGAGTAGGAAGTAAGAATTATATGTCATGTGGGGGTGGGTTTGGGATCAGGATTTTCACCTCATCACCTCGAGATTCGACTACTGCAACGCTCTCTACATGGGGCTACCTTTGAAGAGTGTTCGGAAACTTCAGGTCGTGCAGAATGCAGCTGCGAGAGCAATCATGGGCTTCCCCAAATATGCCCATGTCACACCAACACTCCGCAGTCTGCATTGGTTGCCGATCAGTTTCTGGTCACAATTCAAAGTGTTGGTTATGACCTATAAAGCCCTTCATGGGACCGGACCAGATTATCTCCGGGACCGCCTTCTGCCGCACGAATCCCAGCGATCGATTAGGTCCCACAGAGTGGGCCTTCTTCTGATCCCGTCGACGAAACAATGTCGTCTGGCGGGCCCCAGGGGAAGAGCCTTCTCTGTGGCGGCCCTGACCCTCTGGAATCAATTCCTCCCGGAGATCAGGACTGCCCCCACCTTCCTTGCCTTTGGCAAACTCCTAAAAACCCACCTCTGCCGCCAGGCATGGGGAAATTGATTCCCCCTGGCCGTTCCGTTTTATGTATGGTTTGTTTGGGGTGTATGACTGTTTAAGGGTTTTAACCGTTTTAATCATTGGGTTTGTACTGTGCTTTGCTGTTGTGAGCCGCTGTGAGTCTTCAGCGAGGGGCGGCATACAAATCTAATAAATAATAATAAATAATAATAATTTTAGAGGTGCTTAGGTGGGGAATGCCAAAGAAAGGTTGGGAACCACTGTTATAGAGTAATACCTACCAACAAGGTTTTACAAGACAGCAACTTTCTCTTTATTTTACAGTATTATCTTTTTGCAGAAGGCCACCATAATGTTCATTGCCCTATTGGTGGATACTGTTAAAAGTTATTTCTCCTTGTATGTAACAGCCTGGGCATAACAAGATTTTTGAGCAGCACGTTTTCCAGTTAAAATTAGGAATGCCTGATCTCTCTTAATCAGTTAAAATTTTCACCGATCCCCCAGGTGCTGTGAATGAATCCGCATAGGGAAGTGAACAACACAGTTATAGCAAACCTATAACACGCGTGTCACAGGTGGTACGTGGAGCCAGGTCGTATGTGGTGTTGCCGTATGTCAGCTCCAGCACGCATGTGCGTGTTGGCCAACTGATTTTTGGCCTTTGAGAGGGCAGGGGGAGACTGTTTTCACTCTCCCCAGACTTCAGAAAAGCCTGTGGAACCTGTGAATGGTGAAAAAAGGACCCAATGGGCCTATGCTCTCTACATGGGGCTACCTCTGAAAAGTGTTCGGAAACTTCAGATTGTGCAGAACGCAGCCGCGAGAGCCATCGTGGGGGTCCCAAGATTCGCCCACGTTTCTTCAACACTCCGTGGCTTGCATTGGCTGCCGATCAGTTTCCGGTCACAATTCAAAGTGTTGGTCATGACCTTTAAAGCCCTACATGGCATTGGACCAGAGTACCTCTGGAACCGTCTGCTACCGCACAAATCCCAGCGACTGATAAGGTTCCACAGAGTTGACCTTCTCCGGGTCACGTCAACTAAACAATGTCGTTTGGCGGGCCCCAGGGGAAGAGCCTTCTCTGTGGCGGCCCTGGCCCTCTGGAACCAACTCCCCCCGGAGATTAGAACTGCCCCCACCCTCCCTGTCTTTCGTAAACCACTCAAGACTCATTTATACCGCCAGGCATGGGGGAGTTGAGATAGCTCTTTCCCCTAGGCCATTACAAGTTGTTTGTGTGTATGTCTGGTTTTATAATAGGGGTTTTTAGTTGTTTTTTATTATTGGATTGTACATGTTGTGTTTATTATTGTTGTTAGCCGCCCCGAGTCTACGGAGAGGGGCGGCATACAAATCCAATAAATTATTAATTATTATTATTATTACTGGAAGTTTGTTTCCGGTATGCCTGTTGGGCCCATTTTTTTGCCATCCACCATCTTTCTTAAACCTGGGGAGGGCAAAAAATGGCCCAACGGGCCTACTAGAAGTCCAGGGGGCAATGCAGGAAGTTGTGGTTTGACACCCGAGAAAAACAAAGGTTCGTCATCACTGGTATAACATGTTAATCACTTTCCTATTTATACGTCTACTGAGTTTGGGGTTTTGCGCAACACCTTCATATCATCATTTGGTTGACGCCTCCCTTCTCTTGCAGCGGGTTCAGGCTCCATGCAAGGTCCTCAGACACCTCAGTCCACTAGTAGCTCCATGGCCGAAGGAGGAGACTTGAAGCCCCCAACTCCAGCATCTACGCCGCATAGTCAGATGGCACCTTTGCAAGGCATCAGGTAACCTCCAGTCACTTTCCGCTCTCTACTGCTATGCCAAAAAACATAATTAGCTTTACTAGATAAATGGTCAAAGCAATGGAAACTGCAGTCTAATGTTTCCAAATGTAAAATAATGCACTTGGGGAAAAGGAATCCTCAATCTGAGTATTGCATTGGCAGTTCTGTGTTAGCAAAAACTTCAGAAGAGAAGGATTTAGGGGTAGTGATTTCTGACAGTTTCAAAATGGGTGAGCAGTGTGGTCGGGCGGTAGGAAAAGCAAGTAGGATGCTTGGCTGCATAGCTAGAGGTATAACAAGCAGGAAGAGGGAGATTATGATCCCCTTATATAGAGCGCTGGTGAGACCACATTTGGAATACTGTGTTCAGTTCTGGAGACCTCACCTACAAAAAGATATTGACAAAATTGAACGGGTCCAAAGACGGGCTACAAGAATGGTGGAAGGTCTTAAGCGTAAAACGTATCAGGAAAGACTTCATGAACTCAATCTGTATAGTCTGGAGGACAGAAGGAAAAGGGGGGACATGATCGAAACATTTAAATATGTCAAAGGGTTAAATAAGGTTCAGGAGGGAAGTGTTTTTAATAGGAAAGTGAACACAAGAACAAGGGGGCACAATCTGAAGTTAGTTGGGGGAAAGATCAAAAGCAACGTGAGGAAATATTATTTGACTGAAAGAGTAGTAGATGTTTGGAACAAACTTCCAGCAGACGTGGTTGGTAAATCCACAGTAACTGAATGTAAACATGCCTGGGATAAACATATATCCATCCTAAGATAAAACACAGGAAATAGTATAAGGGCAGACTAGATGGACCATGAGGTCTTTTTCTGCCGTCAGTCTTCTATGTTTCTATGTTTCTAAGAGTACCAAAGTATGGAGTTGCGAATGGGTTGCAGTGGTGTTAAAACGTTCCTCCTTTTGTGTTGGGTCAGGAGTAACTCGGTCGGCCTTCAGGATGCCTTTCCCGACGGCAGCGACCCTACTTTCCAGAAGAGGAACTCCATGACTCCAAACCCAGGGTACCAGCCCAGCATGAACACTTCCGACATGATGGGTCGCATGTCCTATGAGCCAAATAAGGATCCGTATGGCAGTATGAGAAAAGGTGATTGGGGTCTTTTATACTCCAGCGCGTAGCCATTAAAACTCCGTGCATGTGTGTGTCAAACTCATGTTGGTGTCATATGACATTTTGTGACTCCTCCCCCCTTTTGCTAAAACGGGGGTGGGCGTGGCCAGCATGTGACACATCTGGCTCGCAGGCCGCAAGCTTGACACCCCTGTCCTAAAGCAATGGAAACACCTCTGAGATTTACCCATCTTCTAATTCCCTGCCCAGTAAAACATCGTATTTATTCGTCTTCCATTTGGGTCTTGGATTTTGTAGGCCAGTGTTTTTCAACCAGTTTGCCGTGGCACACTAGTGTGCCGCGAGACATGGTCAGGTGTGCCGCGAAGAAGGAAGCTCAGGTTTCGGTCTCGCAACTTTTTGCTGACTTTTTGCTGAGAGAGAGAGAGAAAGTAAGAAAGAGAGAGACTGAGAGTGTGAGAAGAAAGCAAGAGAGAGAAAAGAGAGAAAGAGAGAGAAAGCAAGAGTGAGAGAGAAAAAAAGCAAGAGAGAGAAAGAAAGCAAGAGAGAGAGAAAGAGAGAAAAGGAGAGGAAGGGAGAGAGAGAGAGAAATGAGCAAAAAAGGAGGAAAAAAAGAGAAATGAGAAAATGATTGAGGCATAGAATGAGAGGAAAGAGAGAGAAACAAAAGAGAGAGAGAAGTGACTCTTGATTTAAAGCATATGATAAAAAGCACCCAAAGAATAAGAGGGGGGGGGGGACCAGCCCTCAGCTATTTTTGGAAAGGGTTCCAGAATGTGTACACACACACATACACACACACAAGGGGGGGAGGAGACAGGGATGGAAAAAGAGAGGAGAGTGTCTTAGGGTGTCATTTTGTGTCATTTTGGTTGGTGGTGTGCCCCAGGATTTTGTAAATGTAAAAAATGTGCCGTGGCTCAAAAAAGGTTGAAAATCACTGTTGTAGGCTGATCCTTTGCGTTTTCTCCCTTTCAGGAAGTGATCCCTTTATGTCCTCGGGGCAAGGTCCCAACAGTGGTATGGGAGATCCTTATAACCGAGCTACAGGGCCAGGAATGAGTAATATGGCTATGGGACCGAGGCAACATTACCCATACAGCCATTTTGAAAGAGTCAGGTTAGTTTTTCCTCTAACGCATTGCTTCTACCTTGCTGTACCACATAGCTCTTAGTTAAGCAAATGTTCTTATTTCGGGTAAGTTTATTCATTTTAATTCCACTGCCATCACCAAGCAAGAAAGCCTCAAATTCCAATGTTTGTATACCTGGGAATCAGTGGTGGGATTCACATTTTTTTACTACCGGCTCTGTGGGCATGGCTTGGTGGGTGAATATTGCAAAATCTCCATTCCCACCCCATTCCAGGGGAGGGATACTGCAAAATCCCCATTTCCTCCCGATCAGCTGGGACTTGGGAGGTAGAGAATTAATGGGGGGTTGGGGCCAGTCAGAGGTGGGTTTTATCGGACCTCTGAACTACTCAAAATTCCCACTATTGGTTCTCCAGAACTGGCCAGAATCTGCTGAATCCCACCTCTGCTGAGGACTAGCCTTGCAGATGTTTGAATTACAAGTAAATATTTTTTTAAAAAATATATTTTATTGGTTTTTGCACATGCATAATACAATACAAACAACATACAACGGTGCTCTGTGCATGTGTTCCCATCACTTGACTAAACATACATTCCCCACCACCAATTGGGGGGGGGGGGTGTTTCAAATATTTACAAGTATATATTCTGTTATTTCCTCAGCCCTGATTTGCATTTATTTACAATTCAAAGAGTTTATTTTTCACCTTTTCGTCGCAAATTTTACTTAACGTATAATCTTTCACCTTGTCCCATCGTTCCATCAGTTTCCCCAGTTTGTTTTCATTAGAGTTGTTTAATCTTATTTCCATAATTTCAAAATGAATGTGATCCACCATGTACCAGTACCAGTTCTGTAATGTCCATTTTTTAGCCCCTTTCCAACCCAATGCCACTACCGCTTGAGCGCTTTCCAGTGCTGCAGTTTTTATTTCTTTAAAATCTCTCAGTTCTCTTCGTTTAACTAATACCACTATTTCTTTTGCAATTATCCACTTAATGTTTAACATCTTATTTATTTCATTCTGCACTTCCTTCCAGAATTTCCGAACTTTAGCACACTCCCAGAACATATGCATAAAAATTCCTTTCTTTTGACACCCGTGCCAACAATTACCTTTCCCTTTCCTCTGGAAGTGTGCAAGTTGTGATGGTGTGTAATAAAGGTTTGAAGGATAGTACTATTACTTTAATATGACTCGAAGCTGTAAAAGATCAGGTACTATTTTGCCCGTTCCCTAAGAGAACAAATATGAAGTCCTCCAGACTTTTAAACGTAGAGTCTAAAAAAGGTCTTCAAAACCCCTAATACATTCAGCATCCGAGTGACTGACTTGTTAAATTATACCTAAAGCAAAACCCAGGTGTAAACCACAGTTGTGTGGTCTATACTTTAATTTAATTTAATTTATTTAATTTCTATGATGCCCCATCCCATAGGACTCAGGGCGGCTTACAACAATAAAACAATACAATACAATAATAAAAAGAAGTCAAATACAACAGTAATTATAAACTCCAATTAACAACCCCTATAAAATAAACCATAGAAACACTGAATCCAGTCTAAAACGACATACATACCATTCAAACAAAATTTTGGCATCAGATGTTAAGTTTACGGCCCCCCTAGGCCTGTTGGCAAAGCCAGGTCTTAGGAGCTTTTTGAAAGGCCAGTAGAGTGGGAACAGTGGGTGTGTGTGGAAGTAGGTTCCGTAGAGCTGGGGCAGCAACAAAAAAGGCGATCCCGCCAACCTACACTGTTTAGTTGATGGGACCTGGAGAAGGCTGGTTCTTTGCGATCTAATTGGTCTCTGGGTGGCATGAGATTTTATTTCTAGTAGCAATGCTCTCTTCGAGGCTCTAACTTCCATAAAGGAGGGCTAAAATTATTTCTTGTAAGTGTAGATGTTGTCTTGCTCTAGAACCGAAGCAGGTCTGGGACCTGAAGCCAGCTTGGGAACTGGAACCCCCCAACCCAACATCTTGCCTTCCACTCCGGATTCAGGAATGTATTCTCCCAGCCGCTATTCTCAACAACCACAGCAACGGTAAGTCACAATACCCGTTCTCTTAATACAGTGTTTCCCAACTTTGGCCACTTGAAGATATTTGGACTTCAACTCCCAGAATTCCCCAGCCAGCGAATGCTGGCTGGGGAATTTTGGGAGTTGAAGTCCAGATATCTTCAAGTGGCCAAGGTTGGGAAACACTGCTCTTAATAGGTGGATTTCATAATATCTGCTATATCTGGAGATTTTTAAAAAAAAATATGTTTTTTTCTGCCCCATTATAGGCATGATTCCTTTAGTAATCACTTTCCAACTCAAGGTACATCCTCTGGCAGCCCTTTTCCTAGCCAACAGTCTACCTTATATCAGCCACAACAGCAGGTGAGCTTCTAATTTGTTTGTTTGTTTATTCGACTACTATGCCGCCCAATCCCCGAAGGACTCGGGGCGGCTTACAACAATATAAAAAAGTACAGTTAACAATACAAAGAAGTCAAGTACAAATTAAAACAATAACTCCAGGTCAAACCCACAACTCAGCAATCAATCGAAAACATACATATCGTTCCAATTTGGCCATGAAAGACGTACAATTCATGGTCCCCAGGCCAGCTGGCAAAGCCAGGTCTTTGCAGCTTTTCAGTAGGCCAGCAGTGTGGTAGCGGCACGGACATCTGGAGGGATTTGGTTCCATAGAGCCGGGGTGTCCACAGAGAAGGCCCTGCCCCGCAGCCCTGGCAACCTGCATTGCATAGTCGATGGGTCCCGGAGAAGGCCAACTCTGTGAGATCTTATTGGTCTCTGGGAGGTATACGGTAGGAGGTGGTCCCATAGATAGTCTGGCCCTAAAACTCCTTGAATTGTGACCGGAGACTAAGCTCTGGAGCACGAGGGTGGGATCGGGCGCAATTTTGCTTCCCGCACCTGTGCAGGTAGCAAAATCTCGCGCGGGGATGCACGCAGGGATGAGCTACTGCCCGGATGGGGGGGGACGCAGTGGGGTAGTGAAAATGGAGCTCCACCCCAGAGCCCCCAATTTGCACTGGAAGATGTTGAAAGAAAATGCATAAGTGGTAGTAAAAATTTTGGTAGCCCTTCACTGGATGAGCGTGTGGGTAGCAAAATTGTGCTCAATCCCACACTTGCGCTACGGAGCTGTGGAGCTGTGCACAATTAGCCATCCCGGCAGCAACCTACCATAATAATTTATTAATAATAATAATAATAATAATAATAATAATAATAATAATTATTATTATTATTATTATTATTTATTAGATTTGTATGCTGCCCCTCTCCGGAGATTCAGAGCGGCTCACAACAATAATAAACAGTGTACAAATCCAATACTTAAAAACATTTAAAAACCCTTATAATTAAAATAGTGACACAAACCAATCAAGCCATACATAAACCGTGATAGCTAGGGGATATATCAGTTTCCCCATGCCTGGTGACATAGGTGGGTTTTCAACAGCTTGCGAAAGGCAAGGAGGGTGGGGGCAGTTCTAATCTCTGGGGGGAGTTCATTCCAGAGGGCCGGGGCCGCCACAGAGAAGGCTCTTCCCCTGGGTCCTGCCAGACAGCATTGTTTAGTCGATGGGACCGGGAAAAGGCCAACTCTGTGGGACCTAATCGGCCGCTGGGATTCGTGCGGCAGAAGACGGTCCCGAAGGTATGGTCTGATGCCATGTAGGGCTTTATAGGTCATAACCAACACTTTGAATTGTGACCGGAAACTGATCGGCAGCCAGTGCAGGCCGCGCGGAGTGTTGCCGAGACGTGGGTATATCTAGGAAAGCCCATGATTGCTCTTGCAGCCGCATTCTGCACGATCTGATGTTTCTGGACACTCTTCAGAGGTAAGTCCCATGTAGAGAGCGTTGCAGTAGTCGAGCCTCGAGGTGATGAGGGCATGAGGGATTTAGGCGGAGGCCTTCCCGTATCATCACTTGACATAATACGATTCACTAGAATTCTCTTCTAGGAGGAATGAAAGTCTTCATAGAATGTCTTACGGATGTTATGATTGGTACAGTAGGACCGAGAGCTGCTTGTGAATAGCTGAGTCTCCTCTTTCTCCCCCCCATAGAACTACAAGAGAACCATGGATGGCAACTATGGTCCCCCAGCCAAAAGACACGAAGGAGAGATATACAACGTCCCGTATAGCACAGGCCAAGGACAAGCCCAGCCCCAGCTCCCTCCAGCACAAACCCAACAGACGAGCCAGCCCCAAACCGCTCAACCTTCCCCCCAGCAGGAAATGTATAACCAGTACGCTGGCAATACATATCCCGCTGCAGATCGGCGGCCTGCCGCTGGGCCCCAGAACCAATTCCCATTCCAGTTTGGCAGAGAGAGGGTCTCTGCTCCCCCTGGTTCCAGCACGCAGCAAAGCATGCCTCCTCAGATGATCGGGGGGCCCCTTCAGTCCACGCCGGAAGGCCCACAGCAGGGCGCCCTGTGGCAAGGGCGTAACGATATGGGCTACAGCTACCCGAATCGGCAGAGCGCTGGCTCTGTGCCCCAGGGCTCTGCCTACCACGGGGTGAACCGAACCGAAGAAATGCTCCACCCAGACCAGAGAGTTAACCACGAGGGACCGTGGCCTTCTCACGGCAACCGCCAGCCTCCTTACGGCCCTTCCGCCCCCGTGCCCCCCATGACGAGGCCGCCCCAGCCTAACTACCAGGCCCAGCCCAGCATGCAGAATCACATTCCTCAGGTATCTAGTCCAGCACCTCTTCCCAGGCCCGTGGAGAACCGCACCTCCCCAAGTAAATCTCCGTTCCTGCACTCGGGGATGAAGATGCAGAAGGCGGGGCCTCCCGTTCCAGCCTCACACGTCACACCAGCAACTGTGCAACCTCCCATGATACGGCGCGACATCACTTTCCCACCCGGCTCAGTGGAGGCTACACAACCGGTGCTGAAGCAGAGGCGGCGCCTGACCATGAAAGATATCGGTAATTGAGTCGCTCCGACTTACGCGTGTGTTTCCTGGTTACAAAAGTAGTGATCCTGACTATTCAGTAATCAAAGGAAGGATTAGCAAAGCCTCGACAGGCTGTTGAGCAACTGTTGTTCATGGCTACACAGTAGCTACATGCTATGGGAAGCCCAGTACATCTCAGTTGGAGGTTGGGGGTAGTTCACGAAGATTTAGTTATTTATTTATTAAATTTGTATGCCGCCCCTCTCCGCAGACTCGGGGTGGCTCACAACAGCAACAGAAAGCAATATATAATACAAATTCAATAATTAGAAAGCTAAAAATCCATAATTAAAACAAAACAAAACATGCACACAACATATCATACATAAACAGTATAGGCCTGGGGAAGATATCTCAGTTCCCCCATGCCTGACGGCAGAGGTGGGTTTTAAGGAGTTTGCGGAAGGCAAGGAGGGTGGGGGCAGTTCTAATCTCAGGGGGGAGCTGATTCCAGAGGGTCGGGGCCGCCACAGAGAAGGCTCTTCCCCTGGGTCCTGCCAAACGACATTGTTTAGTCGACGGGACCCAGAGAAGACCCACTCTGTGGGACCTAATCGGTCGCTGGGATTCGTGTGGCAGAAGGCGGTCTCGTAGATAATCTGGTCCAGTGCCATGAAGGGCTTTATAGGTCATAACCAACACTTTGAATTGTGACCGGAAATTGATCGGCAACTAATGCAGACTGCGGAGTGTTGGAGTAACATGGGCATATTTGGGAAGCCCATGATTGCTCTCGCAGCTGCATTCTGCACGATTCCTTGTGAGTACAGATAGTCCTCATTTGGTGACTATTCGCAGTTATTATGGCGATGAGAAAAAAACTTTATGATCAGTCTATGCCAGTGATGGGGAACCTATGGCACAGGTGGCACGCAGAGCCCTATGCTGGCACGTAAGCTGTTGCCCTAGCTTGGCTCAACCGTGCATGTGTGTGTCGGCCAATTGATTTTTTGGCTCGCACATAGGCTCCGGGAGTGCGTTTTTGGCTTCCAGAGAGCCTCCAAAGGGGATGGGGAGGGCATTTTTACCTCCCCTGGGTTCAAGGAAGCCTTTGGAGCCTGTGGAGGGTGAAACATGAGCCTACTGGCCTAACCAGAAGTTGGGAAACAGGCCATTTCTGGCCTCCGGGGGGGTAGGGGGAAGCTGTTTTCACTCTCCCTAGGCATTGAATTATGGGTGTGGGCACTCGCACATGTGCAATAGCACATGCCCACACTACACTCTTTTGGCACCCAAAGGAAAAAACGTTTGCCATCACCTGTCTCTGCATTTACAATCCCCACATATCGATAAAGCAGAGGAAAACTGAAAAGTCAGAGCTCCGTTGCTGTTTTCACTTTGTTTTAGTGACCACTTTGTTTCATTACCAAGCTGCTGTTCCCAATTGTGGTTGCTCAAATGTTCATACAGGTTTGATTGGCCTAGCCCAGTGTTTCCTAACCTTAGCAACTTGAAGATATTTGGACTTCAACTCCCAGAATTCCCCAGCCATGGAGGATTCTGGGAGTTGAAGTCCAGATATCTTCAAGTTGCCACGCTTGGGAAACACTGGGCTAGCCGATTAAGTGAGATTCTTTTATTTATTTATTTTATTATTTGGATTTCTATGCCGCCCTTCTCCTAGTCGGAAAGCAGGGTTTGGTATAGTTTCATTTTATTCCGGGTAACTGATAAGTATCAAATTCGGTTTTGGATACTGCAGGAACTCCTGAAGCATGGAGAGTGATGATGTCTCTAAAGTCTGGGTTACTGGCTGAGAGTACGTGGGCCTTAGATACCATAAACATCCTCCTCTATGATGACAACAGCATTATGACCTTCAACCTCAGCCAGGTGGGTTGACAACTTCTGATAAAGGGCTTTAAAAAATCAAAAAATAGATTAGAAGGTGTCTGGAAGTGGGTATAGGACTCTGCCTCTTATGTGGTGGTGGGGAGGGGGCATTCTGAACATTGATTGGCTTCATACAAATCCATGGTGTCAAGAACCCGAGGACAATGTACTTCCTTTATTGATGCTCACCTACAATAGTATTTTTTTTTAATTCATTCATTCATTCATTCATTCATTCATTCATTCATTCGATTTTTATGCCGCCCTTCTCCTTAGACTTAGGGCGGCTTACAACATGTTAGCAATAGCACTTTTTTAACAGAGCTAGGCTATGGCCCCCACAATCCGGGTCCTCATTTGACCCACCTCGGAAGGATGGAAGGCTGAGTCAACCTTGAGCCGGTGATGAGATTTGAACTGCTGACCTGCAGATCTACAGTCAGCTTCAGTGGCCTGCAGTACAGCACTCTACCTGCTGCACCACCCCGGCTCAATTTTGCCATTCTAAACCAATTATCTGCAATAGCTATAGATATACTGTATAGATTATTAGGAAGGATTCAACCTTGCCCTTTTCCTAAATACCAGACATTCCAAACTCCTTTGTCCCTTTGCCATATGGGAAGGAGCTCTCCTCTCTGATTATGTTCCAGCACACCTGGGTTGCTTAAATGTATGTTGAATAAACCATCATTTGCAGACTGCTACAAATGTATATATCATGCACTAGCATAGATCTAGCCAGGATGAAACTTAGCATTTAGAGAGTGGTTTAAAATGAAATTTCTAGTCTTCGCAGGCTGGAACAAGTTAGAAATTTCAGTTATCCATTCACACACACACCCAAAAAAATCAATTCTGATTTTTTTACAATTCCAGAATTCCGAGCTCATGTTATTAAACGTGGCTTGGAAATGTAGGAACTGCAATCCATTACTTCTGAATGACACTACTTGGAAGAAAGCTGTGATACAGTTTTTCATTCTGGCTGCTCTTTAATAACTAGAAAGAAAGAAATTCTGCAAATTAAAGTAACCTAAGCAAAGTAGCCTTGATATGTGGGTCAGGAGAGTTCAAAGTTTTCTGGGCGGCGTTATAAATACAGTGGTACCTCTACTTACGAACTTAATTCGGGGAGGGTGGAGGCCCTGTTTCCTCCCAGTAGATTCCTAGGGAGGCCCCACAGAGGCTTCTCCCTGCCTTTTCCGGCCCTGTTTCCTCCCAGGAGATTCCTAGAGAGGCTCCACGGAGGCTTCTCCCCGCCTTTTCTGGCCCTGTTTCCTCCCAGGAGATTCCTAGAGAGGCCCCACAGAGTCTTCTCCCTGCCTTTTCTAGCCCTGTTTCCTCCCAGTAGATTCCTAGAGAGGCCCCACGGAGGCTTCTCCCCGCCTTTTCTAGCCCTGTTTCCTCCCAGTAGATTCCTAGAGAGGCCCCACGGAGGCTTCTCCCCGCCTTTTCTGGCCCTGTTTCCTCCCAGGAGATTCCTAGAGAGGCCCCAAGGAGGCTTCTCCCCACCTTTTCTAGCCCTGTTTCCTCCCAGGAGATTCCTAGAGAGGCCCCACGGAGGCTTCTCCCCACCTTTTCTGGCACTGTTTCCTCCCAGGAGATTCCTAGAGAGGCCCCACGGAGGCTTCTCCCTGCCTTTTCCGGTTACAGTTTCGGAGGCTCGGGTTTGTAAGTGGAAAATGGTTCTTGAGAAGAGCAAAAAAATCTTGAACACCTGGTTCTTATCTTGAACAGTTCTTAAGTAGAGGCGTTCTTAGGTAGAGGTACCACTGTACTGGTTATAATGCAGCCCAAAGCCTTCTGAAAAGCAAACTACTTGGTTCAGAACCCTCTGGGAATATAAAGACATCAGGTAATATATACTCAGCTGCCCTGTGTGCAGAACAAAGGAACTGGAAGTCCCTTAGAATCCCCTATCCATTGGTTACACTGCTTTCACTTTCTGAAATGCATTTCACAAAACGAATGGTACAAGTTTGCACCACGATAGATTCAGCACAATTGGTTCAACAAACTCCTTGGAAATTATTCTTCATCTGCCATTTAAAAAACAAAACAAAACCAACCCACAAAATCCCCACCTGATTCTAAGTTTCTAATATTTGTTATGATATTTGATTCCCTTCTGAATGAATGACAAAAACAAGGCAAAGTTTATTGTAGAGTAACCAGAGGAGTTCACCTCAGTTCATTCATAAAGAACTAGATTGAATTCTCCAGAGTGCTACTAACTTAGGTTTATATCTGCTCTGCTACTATAAGGGGAAATGTTTCGATAGCCAAAGCATGTGCTTGTTTTTAGATTATAATCAGGGAGCAACATATTCCAGCAACATATTCAGTGTCTGACAATTATTCTGTGATGGAGATGGGCAGATTAAAATGTGATAAATAAATGCAAGATTGATTTTACCTCCAAAGAAGTTGAAGCAGATTGAACACTGCCTGGTTTATCTTCTGAGCCATTGCTCAGAAGATATGGCTTTTGTGTTTTTTTATGCTTAACTTGAATGATTCAAATGACTTTACCCCGATTTCTTGATGCATTTAACTCATGGTTCTCAACTCGCACTATCAGCAACCCTGTAAAGGGGATTCGTCTGAGTAGGAAGTTTCTTTAGAACAACAGTGGGCAAGACTTGTAGCATGGGATATTCCTTTGGGGTAATAATTTCTAGACTTTGGGGGTGGGTGGGTACACAGCCAGTCCTTAAAGTCACCAGAACATGCAAGGACAGGATTTTCTGACCCTGGGGCAGGATTCAGGGCCACTATGGGATATTTTGAGTGAGCTGTAAACACCACAAAGTTAATGCATTTGTGAAAGA
This sequence comes from Erythrolamprus reginae, assembly GCF_031021105.1. NCBI lineage: Eukaryota > Metazoa > Chordata > Lepidosauria > Squamata > Dipsadidae > Erythrolamprus > Erythrolamprus reginae. The sequence goes on from NC_091960.1 coordinate 33,334,338, forward strand.
AAGGTACAGTGTTCCCTCAATTTTCGCGGGGGATGCGTTCTGAGGTTGCCCGCGAAAGTCGAATTTCCGCAAAGTAGAGATGCGGAAGTAAATACACTGTTTTTGGCTATGAACAGGCCTTTCATTAACACTTTAAACCCCTAAATTACAATTTCCCATTCCCTTAGCAACCATTTAGATTATTACTCACCATGTTTATTTAGTAAAGTTTATTAAAAAAAATATTTATTAAAGGCGGACGAAAGTTTGGCGATGACATATGACATCATCTGGTGGGAAAACCGTGGTATAGGGAAAAAAACGCAAAGTATTTTTTAATTAATATTTTTGAAAAACCGTGGTATAGACTTTTCGCGAAGTTCAAACCCGCAAAAATCGAGGGAACACTGTACATGAAAATTAGAGACGCATTGAAAAGTCATCTAGAAAATGGAATTTATATTTTCAAATGGTAGTCGTAATGCTATTTGAATAAAAAAGGGGGGTTGCATCTAACAGTCTGAAATTTCCGTACTTACTTGTGTATATTGTGCTGCTCTTAATCTGCTCGGATGTGTGTCTGTTTTCCAGCTGCCAGGATTGTTGGAACTATTGGTGGAATATTTCCGACGTTGCCTCATTGAAATCTTTGGCATCCTGAAGGAATACGAAGTGGGTGATCCAGGGCAGAGAACTCTGTTGGATCCCGAAAGGAGTTGCCAATCCTCAAATTCTCCCGAAGGAGGAGCGGAGAAGGTGGAAGAGCCACAGAATTCTAACTGCGAGGTAGAGGAAGAGGAGGAGGAGGAGGAGGAAGGGGAGGAAGAGGCTGCCTTTGCAAATAAAGTCACGGCACCCCTAGAAAGCAACGAGGAGAAGCTGGTCAGCAAATTTGATAAACTTCCAGTCAAGATAGTGCAGAAGAACGATCCGTTTGTGGTAGATTATTCAGATAAGCTCGGCCGGGTACAGGAATTTGAGAGCGGGCTGTTGCACTGGCGGATTGGTGGAGGAGACACCACCGAACACATCCAGACCCACTTCGAGAGCAAATTGGAATTAATGCTGACTCACAAACGGGCTTCTTGCAACTCCGTTGTGAGAAAACGCCCTGCAGCTGAGGGTGACCCTGTTAGCCAAGAGGCAGAGCCCCCTGCACCCGAGGGTCCTCCAGAGAAAAGAATAACGGCTACGATGGACGACGTGCTTTCGGCCCGACCGGGCTCCTTGGCGGAAGAGGAGGCCGTCAAAACTGTGGAGGCAGCGAAGGAAAGCGGCAAATTCCCCTTTGGCATCAGCCCAGCTCAGACCCACCGGAATATTAAAATCCTGGAGGACGAGCCCCACAGTAAAGACGAGACGCCCCTCTGCACGCTCCTGGACTGGCAGGACTCCCTGTCCAAGCGCTGCGTCTGCGTGTCCAACATCATCAGGAGTTTGTCGTTCGTGCCGGGCAATGACTTTGAGATGTCGAAACATCCCGGCCTGCTGTTGATCCTCGGGAAACTGATCCTCTTGCACCACAAGCACCCGGAACGCAAGCAGGCGCCCCTGACGTACGAGAAGGAAGAGGAGCAGGACCAAGGAGTGAGCTGCAACAAAGTGGAGTGGTGGTGGGACTGCCTGGAGATGCTGCGCGAAAACACTTTGGTCACCCTGGCCAACATCTCCGGCCAGTTGGACCTTTCCCCGTACCCAGAGAGCATCTGTTTGCCTGTGCTGGATGGACTTCTCCACTGGGCGGTGTGTCCTTCAGCAGAAGCCCAAGACCCTTTCCCGACCCTTGGGCCCAACGCCGTCCTCTCCCCTCAAAGACTGGTTCTGGAAACCCTCAGTAAACTCAGCATCCAGGACAACAACGTGGACTTGATCCTCGCAACGCCACCTTTTAGTCGCTTGGAGAAACTCTACGGCACCATGGTGCGTTTTCTTAGTGACCGAAAGAATCCCGTATGTCGGGAGATGGCTGTGGTACTACTGGCCAATTTGGCGCAGGGTGACAGCTTGGCGGCTCGAGCCATCGCCGTGCAGAAGGGCAGCATCGGAAACTTGTTGGGCTTTTTGGAGGACAGCCTGGCAGCCACTCAGTTCCAGCAGAGCCAGGCCAGCCTGATGCACATGCAGAACCCTCCCTTTGAGCCGACCAGCGTGGACATGATGCGCCGGGCAGCTCGGGCGCTGCTCGCCCTGGCCAAAGTGGACGAGAACCACTCGGAGTTCACGTTATACGAATCGCGGCTGTTGGACATCTCCGTGTCACCTCTGATGAACTCGTTGGTTTCACAAGTTATTTGTGATGTACTGTTTTTAATTGGCCAATCATGACAGCCGTGGGATGCCTATACCCCCCTGTGTGTGTGTGTGTGAATGGAGGACTTAGAAACTGATTGTTGCCCTTTATTTATGCAAAACCACCTCAGAATCCACTGTCTGCCCTGCGCTGTCCTTGCTTCTACCTTGGGGAAAAGATATCCCCCCCCTTGCCCTCTCCTCAGCCCTTCAGATCTATCCTAGCCCCCCCCTCCCCATTCAAGGAGACAAAAGTTCTGCCTACATTTTAAAAAAAAAAGACTTTTTTTATTTTAACCAAAGTTGCTGTTGTTTACAGTGAGTTTGGGGAAAAAAACACAAACTTTGTCCTGTTCACGCACCGACAGGCACTACTTTCATAACTGTTTTTAATGGTAAACTCTGAAGGACAAAAAAAAAAAAGTGACTGCTGAACTCTTTGTGTGGTTTATCGTTGTACATTCACAATCTTGCAGGAACCAAGAAGCTACCAGTTGTTAACAGACCTTGTCCAATGGGAGGCCTGTGCAGTAGAGTTGTAGAATTCATGTACTGTACACCTTAAACTGTAAACATACTGTAATAATGTCTCACATTGAAGAAGAAGAGAAAAAAAAGAAAAGCTGGATCAGCAGCAAACTTGTAGTTTTTAAAAATGTTTTTAGTTAATGTTGAGGAGAAAAAAAGGCTTTTCCCCCAAAGTATCATGTGTGAACCTACAACACCCTGACCTCTTTCTCTCTTCCTCCTTGATTGTATGAATAACCCTGAGATCACCTCTTAGAACTGGTTTTAACCTTTAGCTGCAGCCTGACAGCTGCCAGGTGTGTATATATATATATGATGTTGTACATTGCACATGCCCTCGGATGACCTGCAGTTTTGTTCCCCTTCGCCCCGCCACCCCTTTATAGTATGACGAGTTAAACAAGTTGATGACCTGCAAAAGCGAGACACCAATTATTTAATCTCTTGCCAGAACACTCTTTCTTTCTTTCATTCTTTCTTTCTTTCTCTTTCTCTCTTTTCCCCACCACCTCCTTTCTTTTCGCCTCTGGAGGATGCTGTACAGGTCTGTGTATAAAGTCATTGCTGTCTCAGCAGCCAATCAACTTATAGTTTTATTTTCCTGGGGTTTTTTTTTTTCCCGTTTCGTTTTTGTTTCTTTTCCTTTCTAATCGAGGTGTGAAAAAGTTCTAGGTTCAGTTGAAGTTCCTGATGAAGAAACACAATTAAATTTTTTCAGTGATGAATTCTGCATATTTGTATTTCAGACGATGTAGCTAAAAACTTGATGTAAATTCCTCCCTTTTTCCTTTTTTGGCTTAATGAATATCATTTATTCAGTATGAAATCTTTATACTATATGTTCCACGTGTTAAGAATAAATGTACATTAAATCTTGGTAAGATGTTTGTGAGGGTTTTCATTCTCAATTATCATATAAGCCATTTTTTGGCATCCTAATACCAACCAGATGTAATCCGGATGTTTCTCTAGGAAAAATACTTTTAAAACAATAGTCATTTTCAAAGGTATAAAGATGTATTATTTATTTAGCATAAATAAATGCACAATTAAAATTTGAATGCATAAATGGCTAGGATTTGTTTGTAAAATCAGGGAAGATTTGCTTTGAATATAATACCCAGATTCTTAGTAGTTGCTAGTCCATTGTTTACAATTTAAAAGCTTTTAGTCTTCAACTTTTTTTAAAGGGTAAGTGGGGATGTGTAGGAAATATTAGAACAACTTATTTAGCCTACTCAACATGGAATACTGGTCTGGTTTGGGGTTTTTTTTGCTATTGCTATTTTTGAAATAGTTTGATATTTCAAAGTAGGAAATAATAATAATAATAATAAGGTACTTCAATGCAAAATTAACAAGAGCATGGTAAACCTTTTGCCAGATAAGTAACAATTTAATTGTGCAAAGTCAAGAGTAGCAGACCTCTGTTAATTGAGAACTGAAAATGAGCCAGATCAGTATTTTCCTGGCAGGACTACCAAGCTGCTAGAGACAAACAATTTGAGAAGGCAGATGTATACACCCAACTGGTAAATCAACTGATGTGCATATGTGTACCAAACAGCATTTACTTTACTTGCATAAAGTTCTTAGCAGTTGTAGAATGAAGTAGTGCATAAGAGAGCAAAACTTAGTAATTTAATAGTAAGTTACTGCAAATAAGAATTAGAGAACGGAGATGCTAGTTATATCACATAAAATCAATATGAAAATTTGTGACTTAAAAGTCCTGCTAACTGACGTTAGGAGTAAGACCAATCAATTTTATGTTGACATACAACCCTGTTTTGATCATCTGTTTAACAAGCTACCGTTTGAAGAACAGATTTAGTCATCCACAAATCATTTGCTGGCTGGGGAATTCTGGGAGTTGAAGTCCAGATATCTTCAAGTTGCCAAGGTTGGGAAACACTGGTTTAGCAGAGTGATGGCATTGGGGAAAAAACTTATTCTTGTGTCTTAATTACTTAATTGTTAGTAATTAAGTTCAATTAAGTCTAGTAGTTCAATTAAGCAATATGAAAAGCCCGGATTATTCAAGAAAGCTACTCTGTAGCACGACTAGAGAATAAATCCTCCATCCGCTTGGTACCATCCCTGTGTAGGACCTAAGGTTAGTCAAGTTTTTATTCTCCTTGGCAGTTAAAATATCACGCTTCTGCAGTCAACTACTTATTCTTTAATTAAGCACGCTATCATCTGCCTGAGGATTTGACATTTGAATGTTTATAACAGCTCTAATAGGGTAGGTTTTATTTCATCAACAGATGGCATCAGTTCAGGGTGGCTTTGATAATTTGTAGGCCTTTACAGCAGAAAAAAATTCAATTTGAGGTCAGAAGTCAGCCTGCTTCCCAAGTAGCAGTTACAAGGGAACAATGGCAGATGTGACGCGCATTTCGTCTCCGACACTGCTGTGAGAAACAAAACGTTGGGCTAAGCTAGATTCTATTTTTAGATCCTTACAGAAATCTAGAAATTAAGTGCTGCAATCGTTTCTTTTGTCAATTGTCTGAATTCACCTAGATTTGGGGGAGAAATAGCTGTGTTGCTGATCAGAAGGGCCCAGTAGTTTGCCACAGTCAGCAGTATTTCAAGAGTCCTTGCTCACCCTGAAGATTTCCAGATACAGTACATTGAACTTCTTATAATTTCTTAGCCAGTTTGGCTGCTGTCGCGCTAATAGGAAATTATGAGAATTGAAATCAAAAGCCTTGGAGGGCATCAGGGTGGGGAAAGCTAATTTTGGACTCCCCTAAAGCTGGATTCACACACACTATGTAGTGTTTCTCAATCTTGGCAACTTCTAAGTGAACAATTTGGAATTCTGGAAGTTGAAGTTCAATTATCCTAAAAGTTGCTAAGATTGAGAAACAGCGCAAATAAAAGTTTGCATATTTAGCATATGGTAGGAGAAACTTCCATCATTATTTATGGATGAATAATATGATGCCCATTCAACTATGGTTAAAAAAACTCTTGGTTAGTACTGTATGAATCAACTATGTCATAGCTGTGGGTTGTTGGGTTTTTTTTAGAAAAAAGGTTTTTGTGCAGGTAAAACTTTGCTAGAAGGATGGATTTGTTTCCCAAATCTAAATGCCATGTTTTATACCAGGGGTCCTCAAACTTGGCAACTTTAAGACTTGTGGACTTCAACTCCCAGAATTCTCCAGCCAGCTATGCTGGCTGGAGAATTCTGGGAGTTGAAGTCCACAAGTCTTAAAGTTGCCAAGTTTGGAGACCTCTGTTTAATACATTAGCACCAGTTCTCTAATATTCAGAGGAAAGTCAATTCAGCGTTTTAAAAAGTAAGTTATGAATATGTATAATGGTCTCTTGGTATTCTTGACTCAGGGTTAGACAGTCAACCAAAGCAGTAGCTGGGAATGAAATTAGTAGATCCAAAGCATCTTTTAAATATTGAGAAGGTACTACTGTAGGCCTACTGTGGTTAAAATGCTCCAAAGAATAGAGAATTGCAGATCAAATACAGCTGCACCATAGGACGTTTTTAAGAAGATTGGACAAGCAATTGTCTGAAATAGTATATGGCAAGCCTATGGCTTGCGTATCACAGGTGGCACACAGAGCCACATCTGAGGGCACCCGAGGTGTTGCTCTATGTCAGATCCAGAACACATACATGCGCTAGCCAGCTGATTTTCAGCCTTATTTTGGGCCATTTTCGCTCTCCCCAAGCCTCAGGAAAGCCTCCTGAACCCTGGGGATGGCGAAAAACAGCCCAATGGGCCAATCGGAAGTCCAGGGGCTTCAGTGAGGCATGTGCACATGGATGGGGGGGGGGCATTGCAACATGGATGTGGGTACGCATGCACATGCGTGCGTACCCTTTTGACACCCAAGCGAGGTGGTGCAGCACGTAGAGTGCAGTACTGCAGGCCACTAAAGCTGACTGTAGATCTGTAAGTCAGCAGTTCAAATCTCATCACCGGCTCAAGGTTGAGTCAGCCTTCCATCCTTCCGAGGTGGGTAAAATGAGGACCCGGATTGCAGGGGCAATAGGCTGGCTCTGTTAAAAAAAGTGCTAATTGCTAACATGTTGTAAGCCGCCCTGAGTCTAAGGAGAAGGGCAGCATTTAAAAAAAATCGAATAAATAAATAAAATAAATAAAAAAGGTTCCCCATCACTGGTATAGGGTTTCCTGCCCAAGTTGGCAGGAAGACCACCTGACTCTGTTAAGTGATGGGAAGAGGTCTCTACTTCCCTTGGTATCACTTTTGAGAGTTCACAATTAAAAAAACAGGATCAATGCTCTTGTCTTGTAGCAGTTTAAAGCAGGATTTAATGTTTGCTCATCTTTAGTTGTTTCAGACAATACAACAAATGGTCAGGAATTCGGGGAACTATAATAGAAACCTCTGAAAATCAGACCCCAGTGCTACGGTATCACTCCATACAAGGGCTGGGTATCAGAAGTGATTTTAGTTGTTTTTTTTAGACAATATAAACCTTTATGCTTTCCCAACCTTGGCAAGGGGATGCTGGCTGGGGAATTCTGGGAGTTGAAGTCCAAATATCTTCAGGTTGCCAAGGTTGGGAAACACTGCTTTATGTATTTGCAGATGAAGAAAGCCACGTGTGTCTGCTTCACATTTCCCCTGCAGTATTTAAATACCCAGGAGGAAACCTAGTCCCGCCGATAGTCCCTAGTCCCCTAAGGCGGAAAGGCTTTTGCAAGGTCGGTCCTCACTCCCTTAACAAATATGGCGTCTCTTGCTTCACATCCCTATGCAAGCCTAACGCTTGAGCAATGGTGGTGGTAGTGTTTTTATTTTATTTATTTATCTTGTCCAATACACAATGAGGGTTTTAGTTGGTATACAGTATATACACACACATAGTAAAATACATTATGAAGGTTATAGAGGATATACTCTAGTAAAATATATCTAAGAAAGAAGATATAGGAATAAAACATATCAATGGAAGAATAGAAGAAGAGATATAGGAATAGAAGAAAGGTATATAGGAGATATAGGAGAGCTCCAAGCCATTGGCTTCTAAAGACTCAAAAAGTTTTATGGCGATTTAAAGGGTCCATGAGTTGAGTTAGACTGTCTCCCTCCCTCCCTCCCTCCCTACTAAGTTTATTTGTCAAACATGTATAGGATAGTAGTAACAATAAGAGGACAATAGGATGGTAGGACAAGGACGCTAAGCACAGTCGTGCGCCTATGCACGCCCATAATATATATAGAATATATATTAAAATATAACATATTTTTGCTGAATACACACACACACACACATATATATGTATGTCTATATAATTTGTATGTATATGGCGGTGCGGGGTCGACTATTACTATATATTGCGAACAATATACAGTATATTAAACAATTTATATATATATATACAGTATATACTAAACTCGAACAACATTCCCACTATGGAAACTCTATGGTGAAACTTGTCTTGTTTCTCTCTTATTCTCGATGATTCTGCCGGAAGGGCGGCTACCTTCCGTTACTGCGCAGGCGCTGAGAGCCGCGTCCTTTTCCGGAAGTAGGAGGAATTGGATATGTGAGTGTGGGGAGAGCCTGATGTACGGTGGAAGTGCAGCGTGGGGCGCGGGCGCCGCCGCCCTGCAGGGACGGGCGGTCGGGGACAGGGTCGACTCTTTACATTTCCCCGGACGGTTTTGGTCGCAGAAGCACCACCCCGTATGGGGCCCTCCTATTGGCTGCGGTCTATCCTATAGGCTCCCTTCGTCTTACCTGTAGCTCTAGCGCCATCCGCCCCTGGCCCCTCCCTTTCCAGGCCTTTCTCTCCCTCACGCCCCTTTGGGCCTCTACTATCTGCTCCAGCCTGGGGTAATAGTAGAAGCTGCCCCCGCTTTCCCACTCAAGGGTTTGGGGTGGATAGAAGGGGGCGGACTCATTTATTTAGCTGGGCTCAGGGAAGGTCACCCAGGCAGCTTCATGGCCCCCCTGGTCTTAGGTAGCTGCTCAGAGAATATAATTCAACCGGGTTCAGGCTAAGGGCTGGGGTTCACTAAACACTGGACTGAAAACGGTGAAATATACTGCTCAAAAAAATAAAGGGAACGCTCAATCCTAGATCTGATTGAATGAAATATTCTCATTGAATATTTCATTTGCACAACTATTCCATTTGCACAACAGCGTGTGAAATTGACTGGCAATCAGTGTTGCTTCCTAAGTGGACACTTTGATTTCACAGAAGTTTGATTTACTTGAAGTTATATTCTGTTTTTTAAGTGTTCCTTTTATTTTTTTGAGCAGTGTAGTTCTATGTGTATTTTGAAAACAAGTGGATCTACTTTGTTTTTAAGTTAGCACACAGGGCTTGCTGGGTTAACAGATATACACGGGAAGTATGTGCCAGTGACCCTAGGTCCTTTATTCTAAATTTGCTTCAGAAAACTCCTTTAGATTATTTATTTTTCAAAAATTCACTTTATTTTGGCTTATTTAACTTTACAAATACCACCATGCCTTTCGCATTTCAGGTGGGAAAAAAACTACAGAAAATGAATTGCCTTTTTAAAGAAGAGATCTTCAAATTGGCAACTTTTAAGACTTGTGTACTTCAACTCCCAGAATTCTCCTGGCTGGAGAATTCTGGGAGTGTACACAAGTCTCAAAAGCTGCCAAATCTGCTTTAAAAACGACAATTCAAGTCCGCAATTACAGTTGTCAAGTTTGAGGACCCATGCTTTACAGTAATTTAACATAGCATTGTTTGATAGATATTTAGTGTTTTTGTAAAGTTTGACACTGGTTTTTGTTGCTTGCAAAACAAATTCATAAATATAAACAATTAGGTTTTATATCCTAATGAAACTCTTTTGGAACACTCCCCCACTTTTTTTGGTTTTTCTTTTTGCAAGAAAGTATAACCATCATAGATTCACATGTATTTCTGAGGTAGAGTAAAGGTGGAGCTAACTAATTTTTATACATGAGGAAAAAGAAGGATGAATTTAATGGAAGAGGATATAATTTGCAGTCTGAAAATACCTGGTGATAGAAAACATCACTTTCTTAGGTCGTTATTGCTAGTTGGAAAAGATGATTGATGAGGTGATAAACCCTAAGGTGCATCTTATACTCCTGTGCCTCTTATACTCCGAAAAATATGGTATACCGGTACCCATTATTTGAATATTAGACCCTTTCCTCTTACATCAAAACCTTGGTTGATTTAATAGTGCAAAGTCTCAGAAAAAGTGGCCTGCACCCCTGTTTCCTAACACCCCTTTAATACAGCCTCTCCCAGTGTGGGAACTTATAGATCAAGGGTCTCCAACCTCAGTAATTTTTAAGACTTGTGGACTTCAGCTCCCAGAATTCCTCAGCCAGCTTTGAGCAAAGGTGGCTGAGGAATTCTGGGAGTTGAAATCTACAAGTCTTAAAGTTGCCAAGGTTGGGATCTGCTGACATTTTTTAAAACCAAGAATGCTGAAATAAAACAGGAACGTATATATGCAAACTTGTGGCATGTTTACGGTCACTTGTTCCTACACTAGAAAGTGTGCTCTGGTCTTACCTGCTAAAATGACCAATTAAACAGTACAGTAATACAGTACAAGCTTGCTAGAAATCAGAAACACTCCAGTTAACATGCTCGTGGGTGTTTGTAGAATTGTCCTTTTTAAAAATTGGAATTGACCTGTGCCACTTTTCACAGCTGATTCCATGTAGGCAGTGGCGACAGTTTCCCATATGTATGCAAGCTGCTGCACTAAAGTGTGAAAGGAAGATTAAAACTGATCCAAGGTCAAGTTTGAGGGAGATATCATTTCTAATTCTGTTCAGGTTTCATATTTTAAAATCAAACATTGGCATAAATAAAAGGTTGTCCATGATGCAGATTAGACTGGGGTGGCTTCTACAATTATTCAGCTTTTTGTGAAGCTTTTAACATAATATTCCCTATATAACTATGTGGCTTTTTTTCACTTTGTTGAACTTTTTTTTAAAAAATTGCTGAATAAATTTTTTAAAAATGTAAAGCATTACAGTCCTCTGGGAGAGCGCTTGGTGATCCTGCTTTTGTGATGGATCGATTGATTGTTGGTTTGTATTTATCTTTATAAGGTTCCCAAGGTGGTTTCTTAGTTATTATGGTTTTCTCGTTTGCCTTTGTTTTTAAATACTTTCTTATTTTATTACATGTTGCCTAGAATCATTATGATGATGTAGGCACCTTATAAATTGAATAAATAATAAGCAATGTTTATGCTGATGTATTAATACAGAATGAAATATTCCTTTAAAAGAAAACATTTTTATAGAAAAGGTTTGTTTGCATTGATTGACCCATGTCAGTTTCTTTAATATTATTGAATGCTTATTAATGCCAGTATTTTCCTATATAAATTACAAAAATGCAACAATAGTTTGATAATAAAAAGGGTTAGATCACAAATGAATAACATTATTTATGTTGTGGTATCTCTTGTACAATATTGTATACTTTGTGAAAATCCAGCATTATAGTCTGTACTAAAAGCTTAGATAATATGAAATCAAGCAAAAAATATGATCTGAGTTGCTTAGCGTGTCAAGTGAATCAGAGTCAGTCTAATCCCATGTAATCTTTTTTAAACGTGTTTTCAAGCAATCATGGTTTCTTTTTGAAAATACCGTATTTATTTCCATGTTTTTCAGATTGAATCCCAGATGCGGTTTGTTTGTTTTTCAGCCATTCATAAGTGAATGATCTTCATCCTTATTGGTAATCGTTACCTTTACCTTTTTACCATAAATTATTGACTTGATTAAGATTGATTTCTGAGCTTCTTGGAAGCTAGCACAGTGGTTTTATTCATTTTTATTCTGTACTTATTTTAAATATTTTAATCCTGATTTTTCAATATCTTCATCCTCACCAATAACAGGATAATATTTATTTTATTTATTTATTATTTGGATTTGTATGCCGACCCTCTCCGAAGACTCGGGGCGGCTCACAACAAGTGTAACCAATCATAATAATCCAATTAATTAAAATATTGAAAGATTTAAAAAACCCCATATACTAACAGACACACACACAAGCATACCATGTATAAATTACACGTGCCCAGGGGGAGATGTTTAATTTCCCCATGCCTGACGGCAAAGGTGGGTCTTAAGGAGTTTACGGAAGGTAGGAAGAGTAGGGGCAGTTCTAATCTCCGGGGGGAGTTGGTTCCAGAGAGCCGGTGCCGCCACAGAGAAGGCTCTTTCCCTGGGCCCCGCCAACCGACATTGTTTAGTTGACGGGACCCGGAGAAGGCCCACTCTGTGGGACCTAATCGGTCGCTGGGATTCGTGCGGCAGGAGGCGGTCTCGGAGATATTCTGCTCCGATGCCATGAAGGGCTTTAAAGGTCATAACCAACACTTTGAATTGTGACCGGAAATTGATTGGCAGCCAATGCAGACTGCGGAGTGATGGTGAAACATGGGCATACCTAGGGAAGCCCATGACTGCTCTCGCAGCTGCATTCTGCACGATCTGAAGTTTCCGAACACTTTTCAAAGGTAGCCCCAATATAAACGGTGAAAAAACTCAATCTTAACTAATAGCATTTGAAGACAGGAGTATAATCACAAAGCACAGAGAAACAGAGCAATTTTTATCCTACGCATAAAACCCAATCAATAGAATGTCACAGAATGTATAAGAGTAACAAATGGCATAAATGGAGAAGCTTCGCTTTTAGCCAGCAATTTTGTGCCCTAGCATTTAGCATTTGCATTTTGATTGTCACACCAGTATACTACTTGGCAGCTTGAAGATGTGTGGACTCCAACTTCCAGAATTCTTTAGGCTCACCCAGTTAGGTGAGCGATTCCGGGAATTGAAATCCACACATCTTTCAGGTTACCAAGATTTAGAAACACTCATATATGGGAGAACTATGAACATAGCGAGCAATTGCTTCCCTCTGGTGGTAGCCAGTTTAAACTGCAGGGAATTTATTTTATTTATTTATTTATTTATTTAGTCCAATACACAATGAGGGTTTTAGTGGGTATGCAGTATATCTATATACACATAGTAAAATACATGATGAAGGTTATAGAGGAGATACTCATAGTAAAATATATCTAAGAAAGAATAGAAAAGAAAGTATAGTAATAGAACATATCAATGAAAGAATAGAAGAAGAGATATAGGAATAGAAGAAAGGTATAGGAGATATAGGAGAGCAATAGGACAGGGGACAGAAGGCACTCTAGTGCACTTGTACTCGCCCCTTACTGACCTCTTAAGAATCTGGATAGGTCAACCGTAGATAATCCAAGGGTAAAATGTTGAGGGTTTGGGGATGACACTATGGAGTCCGGTAATGAGTTCCACGCTTCGACAACTCGGTTACTGAAGTCATATTTTTTACAGTCAGGTTTGGAGCGGTTAATATTAAGTTTAAATCTGTTGCGTGCTCTTATGTTGTTGTGGTTGAAGCTGAAGTAGTCGCCGACAGGCAGGACGTTGCAGCATATGATCTTGTGGGCAATACCTAGATCTTGTTTAAGGCGTCTTAGTTCTAAACTTTCTAGGCCCAGGATTGAAAGTCTAGTCTCGTAGGGTCTTCTATTTCGAGTGGAGGAGTGAAGGGCTCTTCTGGTGAAGTATCTTTGGACATTTTCAAGGGTGTTAATGTCTGAGATGCGATATGGGTTCCAAACAGATGAGCTGTATTCGAGGATGGGTCTGGGAAAAGTTCAAATCATCTTTCTATTTTAAAGGACCCCCCCCCCTCCAATAATTGAGGAAGTTTCTTATTAAAATCAATAAAGTAGCTAGAAATAAGAAGCATGGCTTAGCTTTGCGTAAGGTTGTCTTTTTCTTTTATAGGAAATATTATCTAATTAGTTTTTGAGAAATGCTTGAGGTACAAAAGAAGTCCTTTCCTTAAGATTTTGTAAATGGGTTTTTTATGCACTGCTCTGAATAAATATACCAACCATAGCTTTAGATCACACTTCTCAAACACAAATCATCAGGCGCACCAGTCCCAAGGTCTGCACCAATGAAGTCGTGCCTCACACAAAGACAACTCTCCACCACAGACATACATAGAAACATAGAAGTCTGACGGCAGAAAAAGACCTGGTCCATCTAGTCTGCCCTTATACTATTTTCTGTATTTTATCTTAGGATGGATCTATGTTTATCCCAGGCATGTTTAAATTCAGTGACTGTGGATTTATGTACCACGTCTGCTGGACGTTTGTTCCAAGCATCTACTACTCTTTCAGTCAAATAATATTTTCTCATGTTGCTTTTGATCTTTCCCCCAACTAACCTCAGATTGTGTCCCCTTGTTCTTGTGTTCACTTTCCTATTAAAAACACTTCCCTCCTGGACCTTATTTAACCCTTTAATATATTTAAATGCTTCAATCATGTCCCCCCTTTTCCTTCTGTCCTCCAGACTAGACAGATGGAGTTCATGAAGTCTTTCCTGATACGTTTTATGCTTAAGACCTTCCACCCTTCTTGTAGCCCATCTCTGGACCCATTCAATTTTGTCAATATCTTACCAGACACAAATGCCTAATTTGTAAATGTGGCAATAAATTATAACCTTCATTTCATTGATTTTATTTTCCGGTTTTAGGCTTTCAACGTTTCTTACTGAAATTCCCTACATGGATGCTTACGGTGATCCAACGAGTGGGCTTCAAGGCCAAGATGCCACTAAGGAATTGTAGAGACACACGTGGCCAAGAGGTGGTTTGCTTTGCAGTATTTTGCAGAATTGTTACACTTCTGCTTCAGGCAAGTCCCCAAATAATTAATAAAAAAATCCATTTTAAAACTATAATTGCATAATAAGTAGTAATATTACTGTAATACCAGGCCACTTGTGCAAGTGGCTGGTGAGTGCAAGTGCCCACCACTCGTGCAAATGGAACTGCCTACTCACTGATCACTCGTGCAAGTTTAGCAGTGCTTACACATACCTCACCCATCTATCTATCTATCTATCTATCTATCTATCTATCTATCTATCTATCTATCTATCTATCTATCTATCTATCTATCTTGCCTATTTGCCGATGACTCTAAAGTGTGCAATAGGGTTCATATTCCTGGAGGGGTCTGTAATATGGTAAATGATTTAGCTTTACTATATAAATGGTCAAAGCAATGGAAACTGCAGTTTAATGTTTCCAAATGTAAAAGAATGCACTTGGGGAAAAGGAATCCTCAATCTGAGTATTGCATTGGCAGTTCTGTGTTAGCAAAAACTTCAGAAGAGAAGGATTTAGGGGTCGTGATTTCTGACAGTCTCAAAATGGGTGAGCAGTGTGGTCGGGCGGTAGGAAAAGCAAGTAGGATGCTTGGCTGCATAGCTAGAGGTATAACAAGCAGGAAGAGGGAGATTATGATCCCGCTATATAGAATGCTGGTGAGACCACATTTGGAATACTGTGTTCAGTTCTGGAGACCTCACCTACAAAAAGATATTGACAAAATTGAACGGGTCTAAAGACGGGCTACAAAAATGGTGGAAGGTCTTAAGCATAAAACGTATCAGGAAAGACTTCATGAACTCAGTCTGTATAGTCTGGAGGACAGAAGGAAAAGGGGGGACATGATCGAAACATTTAAATATGTTAAAGGGTTAAATAAGGTTCAGGAGGGAAGTGTTTTTAATAGGAAAGTGAACACAAGAACAAGGAGACACAATCTGAAGTTAGTTGGGGGAAAGATCAAAGGCAGCATGAGAAAATATTATTTGACTGAAAGAGTAGTAGATCCTTGGAACAAACTTCCAGCAGACGTGGTTGGTAAATCCACAGTAACTGAATTTAAACATGCCTGGGATAAACATATATCTATCCTGAGATGAAATACAGGAAATAGTATAAGGGCAGACTAGACGGACCATGAGGTCTTTTTCTGCCATCAGTCTTCTATGTTTCTAGGCAAAGGGAAGATCGCTTAGCTACAGAAGATCAGGCTTCACTGTTAGCATCTAGTAAAAGCCACATTCGGAGTATAAGATGCACCCAAATTTTCAGCCTCTTTTAAGGGGGAAAAAAAATCTTATACTGTACTCCAAAAAATATGGTACATCTCCATTTATTGCTCTTTTTTTATGGCTACCAACACCTCTATACTTAAATGGTTTGAAAAGAATATTGTGGAACAAGAGAGATCTTTTCATCTCAGGGACCGCCTTCTGCCGCACGAATCCCAGCGACCGGTTAGGTCCCACAGAGTTGGCCTTCTCTGGGTCCTGTTGACTAAGCAATGTCGTTTGGCGGGACCCAGGAGAAGAGCCTTCTCTGTGGCGGCCCCGGCCCTCTGGAACCAGCTCCCCCCAGATATCAGAGTTGCCCCCACCCTCCTTGCCTTTCGCAAGCTCCTTAAAACCCACCTCTGTCGTCAGGCATGGGGGAATTGAAATTTATTTATTTATTTATTTATTATTTGGATTTGTATGCCGCCCCTCTCCGAAGACTCGGGGCGGCTCACAACAAGTGAAAAAACAATCCAATACATAATCCAATTAATTAAAATATTAAAAGTTTTTTAAAAACCCTATACTAACATACACACACACAAGCATACCATGCATAAATTCAGCGGGACCAGGGGGAGATGTTCAGTTTCCCCATGCCTGACGGCAAAGGTGGGTTTTGAGAAGTTTACGGAAGGCAGGAAGAGTAGGGGCAGTTCTGATCTCCGGGGGGAGTTGGTTTCCCTTCCCCCTAGGCTTATAGAATTTATACATGGTATGCTTGTATGTATGAGTGGTTCTTTAAATTGGGTTTTTAAAGATTATTTTTAATATTAGATTTGTTTACATTGTCTTTTTATATTGTTGTTAGCCTGTGGATGCTGTCAAAGTCCCTAGTGAGGGCAATGTCCTCGAAAGGGGCTAAGTGCAACCCAGCCGTGTGGGGTCACTCACGAACGCGAATCGTAGAAAGAAAGCTTGGACACATCGTCTCTCTCTGGGTGAAGTGACATAGTATAGAGCCATGTACTCCTTTTTATTTGGGAACATAAGGAAATGGGGGATAATTACATATACATATCAAATGATACATCCAACAACACAACTTCAAACGTATCTTTAGAATTCTTCCTTTTCCCACAGATATCTAGATATCTCACTAATCTTCCTTAATTAATCTGTCCTCCTGTTGTATGCTTCAGGCAATGTAAATCCCCCCCCCCCCTTTGATCCTTTGGTCCTGGTCCTGTCCGGAGTGGTGAAAACTTCCTTTATTGTGAGATGTTTATTTGAGCCCTTTTGTTTCCCTGTAGTAATTGCCAGGAATGCAGATTAGGCAGGTTAGTGCCCTTCCTTGTCCTGGGTTATAGAATCAGGGTGAGTAGAGGATTCTTATGCTAGAGGTCCAGATTTATAATTATAATTATAATCCTATTCTAACATTCATGCTATACTGCAACGTTAGCCTCCCCGAGTCTTCGGAGAGGGGCGGCATACAAATCAAATCAAATATAAAATAAAATAAAATAAAATAAATGCCTTTTCATTGCTCAGTTGCCAATTTTTGCTGTTGTATTATTTCCCCCCTCCATCCAGGCCCTTTTCAACCTCCTGATTCCCGATCATGCCGCCGATGCCTTCTCTCCTCCCCACCTCTCTGACCCTGGGTTCTTGGACCAGCTCCTGGAATGGCTCCTGGGAGGCCTTTCCCGTTGGGACGCAGAGCACTTCTTGTTCATAGCCGAGCATGGCTACGTGTACGAGCACAACTGTGCCTTCTTCCCCCTTTTCCCTCTGGCCCTCAAAGCAGCCGCAAGCATCCTCTTCTGGCCCTTCCAGGGTTTTCTCTGTTTCCGGAGCTGCCTGCTCCTGTCTGCCGCTCTCCTCAATGCTGTGTCCTCTGTGTTAGCCTCTTGGATTCTGTTTGAGCTCAGCTGCGCGGTCCTGCGGTGCCGAAGGAGGGCTTTCCTGTCGGCCGTTCTCTTCTGCCTCACTCCGGCTAATATCTTTATGGCGGCTGCTTATTCCGAAAGCTTCTTTGCCTGCGTAGTGTTTGCTGCCTTGTGGGGCCTGGAGAGAGGGCATCCTTGGCCTAGCCTCCTCCTCTTTGCGTTAGCCACCGGAGTACGTTCCAATGGGCTCATCAATGCAGGGTTTCTCCTTTATTCCCAGACGAAACGCTTTGCTTTCCGGTGTCAATCAAGCGAAGACGGGTTGTGGAAGAAAGGCCTAATACTGGCTGCTGCTTTGGTGGTGGTGTCTGCCTCTGTGGCGCTCCCTTTCGCTGTGTTTCAGTACTACGCCTACCTTAAGTTCTGCCACCCCAATATGGGCCCGGGATACGCTATTCCAAAGCCGCTGTTGCGTTTGGCTGAATCCAAGGGCTATCGGGTCGCAGCTTCAGAGGGTGGGGCGCCCCCGTGGTGCTCCTGGGACGTTCCTGTGCTCTACACCTACATACAAGACGCCTACTGGAACGTCGGCTTCCTCCGATACTTTGAACTCAAACAGATCCCAAACTTTCTACTGGCTTCTCCCGTTATCGTGTTGGGCTCTTGGGCAATCTGGTGGTATGTCACTGCCAACCCCTGGCACTGCCTAACACTTGGCCTGGTGAGAAAGAAGAGCGCAGGCAAGGAAGACCATGATTCACAGAAGCCGGCAGAAGGTTTTGGTTCCCCTGGAGTATTTGTCTACCTGGTCCACGCAGCAGCTCTGTTGGTGTTTGGGACCTTTTTCATGCACGTCCAGGTGAGTCTTGTTAGATATAATCAACTAATGGGTAACGGCATATCATATACAGTGATCCCCCGCTCGTTGCGAGGGTTCCGTTTCAGGAGCCCCCGCAACGAGCGGGTTTTCGCGAAGTAGCGATGCGGAAGTAAAAACACCGTCTGCGCATGTGCAGACGGTGTTTTTACTCCCACAGCGCTAGCGAGGAGCCGAAGATTGGGGGCGGGGCGGCTGTTTGCCGCCGGCATGGAGGGCTTCCTAGCAGCCCCCCAAACCCGGGTTGGGGGTCCGGGGGGCGCTTGGTATCGCCGGTTTTGAGCTGAGTCCGGAAGCGAATTCGCTTCCGGACTCAGCTCAAAACCGCCGATAGCAAGCGGCAAGGAACGGCTTGTCTCGGCGCTTTCGAGCTGACAGCTCGAAAGCGCCGAGACAAGCCGTTCCTTGCCGCTTGCTATCGGCGGTTTTGAGCTGAGTCCGGAAGCGAATTCGCTCCCGGATTTAGCTCAAAAGCGGCGAGAATGAACGGCGTGGGCGGGCGAAGGGCGGGCGGCAGCGAGGAGTTTGCGTGGGCGGTGGGGAAACTCCTCGCTGACGCCAGCAAGAGGGGGAAGACCCAGGGAAGCCGCTGCCATCTACGCATGCGTGCCCGGCACGCATGCGTAGATGGTATTTTTGACTTCCGGGTTGAAAAATAGCGAAGTACCCTGTTCGCAATGGTTGGGGACGCAATAAACGGGGGATCACTGTACAGTGATGCCTTGCCTTACAAACTTAATTGGTTCCGGGACGAGGTTCTTAAGGTGAAAAGTTTGTAAGACGAAACAATGTTTCCCATAGGAATCAATGGAAAAGTGATTAATGCGTGCAAGCCCAAAATTCACCCCTTTTGCCAGCCGAAGCGCCCGTTTTTGCGCTGTTGGGATGCCCCTGAGGCTCCCCTCCATGGGAAACCCCACCTCTGGACTTCTGTGTTTTTGCGATGCTATGATTTCACTGCGGCTCCTCTCGCTGGGAAACCCCACCTCTGGACTTCCGTTGCCAACGAAGTGCCCATTTTTGCACTACTGTACTGGGATTCCCCTACAGCATCACAAAAACACGGAAGTCTGGAGGTGGGGTTTCCCATGGAGGGGAGCCTCAGGGTAATTTGTATGCCACCCCGAGTCTACGGAGAGGGGCGGCATACAAATCCAATAAATAAATTAAATAAATAAATAAATAAATCAATCAATCAATCCTAGCAGCGCAAAAAACGGGTGCTTCACTGGCAACGGAAGTCCGGAGGCGGGGCATCCCAGCGGCGGCGGTGGGTTTGTAAGGTGAAAATAGTTTGTAAGAAGAGGCAAAAAAATCTTAAACCCCGGGTTTGTATCTCGAAAAGTTTGTATGACGAGGCGTTTGTAAGATGAGGTATCACTGTATTTTGGAGTATAAGACGAACAGGAGTATAAGACGCAGCTTAGTTTGGGGGTAGGAAAATGATCTAAATTATGCACAAATTTTAAAAGCAAATTATAGATAATATCAGACTTGTTTTGGTTTGAATCATCAGATTATTCTACACCTTTGTGGTTGGGATAAAATCATCTTCATCTTTAATTTGGGGGTTTATCTTTCTGGTAATGCCATCACGTTATCTGTATGCTTCTCCGCGCTATCTTGTCCGCCTTAGCAAAGCTGGCTGGAGAATTCTGGGAGTTGAAGTCCACAAGTCTTAAAGTTTCCAAGTTTGAAGACCTCTGCATTAGACCATAATCGTTTTCAGCTACTCTAATAAGAATGGTTCGTGTTACCTTTTTAAGCCATTCAAATAATTTTATATGCAAGTTTCAGTAATTCTTATCCTCAATTTCTGAAGTTAGGCTAATATTTGCATTTAAATATTTAATAATTGCATATAAACCCAATAAATAAATAAATAAACAAAGAAAGAAAGAAAGAAAGAAAGAAAGAAAGAAAGAAATGGAGAAGGTGCAAAAAAGAGCAACCAAGATGATTAAGGGATTGGAAACCAAGACTTACGAAGAGAGACTGAGGGAACTGGGCATGGATAGCCTAGAGAAAAGGAGGGCCAGAGCGGATATGATAGCAGTCTACAAGTATACGAGGGGATGTCACAGAGAGGAGGGGATCACTTTATTCTCCAGGGCACCAGAGGGCCGGACGAGAAACAACGGCTGGAAGCTGACCAAGGAGAGATTCAACATGGAGATAAGGAGGAACTTCCTGACGGTCAGAGCAATCAACCAATGGAACAACCTACCAGCGGACGTTGTGAACTCCAACACTCTGGACATTTTTAAGAGAAGATTGAACTGCCACTTGACTGGTGTGCTATAGGATTCCTGCTTGGGCAGGGGGTTGAACTTGATGGCCTTCATGGTCCCTTTCAACTCTAACAATAAATAAATAAAAGAAAGAAAGAAAGAAAGGAAAGAAAGAAAAAGAAAGAAAAAGAAAAAAAGGAAGGAAGGAAAGAAGAAGGAAAGAAAGAAAGAAAGAGGAAAGAAAGGAAGGAAGGAAAGGAAGGAAGGAAATAAAAAGAAAGAAAGAAAGGAAAGAAAGAAAGAAAGGGAAGAAAGAAAGAAAGAAAAAAGAAAGGAAAGAAAGGAAGGAAAGGAAGGAAGGGAAGGAAGGAAGGAAAGAAAAAGAAAGGAAAGAAAGAAAGAAAAAGAAAGAGAAAGAAAGAAAGAACGGAAAGAAAGAAAGGAAAAAGAAAGAAGGGAAGGAAGGAAAGAAAAAGAAAGGAAAGAAAGAAAGAAAGAAAAAGGCAATTGGGGAGTTGACATGGAGAATAACTCAAATCCATCCAATTGAAACAGTTCTAGGCACAGTACCACGAGTAGGGTTAGAAACTGGCTGACATTGACAAAGCAATTGGAATAATTGATAAACACAATGAAATTGTTAAATATAATAGACATCTTATTACAGGAAAGCCTGCCAGCAAATTTTGCCTTTGCATCCATCTTCTTTATATTTTTTTAATGAAACATTTAGTAGCTGTTTCACAGAATTACTTGGAAACGTCTCGAGCACGTGGACATGGATGTAAACCTCTTCCTTTGTCTTCCTTTAATAGGTACTTACCAGATTCCTGGGTTCTTCTTCTCCAGTCCTTTACTGGTTCTGTGCTCAACTGCTCTACGACAACGAACCTTTGCTGCAGGGTGGAGGTTTCCCATCCAAGCACAGAGAATCCCTTGCTGACAAACCCCCAGTCGATAATTTCTTTTCTACCTGCCATAGACACGAAAACCCCGTGTTGATGCTCCTGAGCAAATGGAAGCAGTGCCGGATTCTCACAAAATGTATTTTGGGATACGTACTTTCCTACTGGTTGCTGGGGCTGGTCCTGCACTGTAATTTCTTTCCTTGGACGTAACCACTTTGAACCTATCTAAATACACTGGCTGAACAGGCCGAAGAAATCGTTCCAGGATCCTGTCTTCTGTAAACTTGGGGACATTTACTGCTAACAATCGAAAATGCAAGATTGATTGATCTGAAAGTGGCAGTAAAGCCAGTGAGAATAGCAAAAACGTAATACCTGTTAGAATACTGACATGCGACGTTGCAGTCAAAAACATCCTCCATGCACAGGACCAGATTACTAATGTACGGGACTGTCTTCTGCCTCATACATCCCAGCGGATGGTCAGGTGCCACAGAGTTGGCCTTCTCCAGCTCCCGTCAGCCAGACAATGTCATCTGGCGGGGCCTAGGGGGAAGGGCCTTCTCTCTGGCGGCCCCGACCCTATGGAACGAACTCCCTCCAGAGATTTGCACTGCCCCTACTCTCCCCGCCTCTGTAAAGCTTTAAAGACCCATCTCTGCCAGCAGGTTTGGGGCCACTGAAATTTCAATATCTTGCCGCAGCCAATGAATGAATCTATGATGTATGATGTATGAATGTGTTTTGTTTAAGATTTTTAACCATGAGGACTTTTAGATTGTAATTTTACCTAGATTTCTAACATGTTTATACCTTTGTTGTAAGCCTGAGTCTCAGGAGAAGGGCGGCATAGAAATCAAATCAAATCAAATCAAATCAATAAATACTCAAAATACTGTAATAGTGTTTCCCCATAAAAAAGACCCTGTCAGGTGAAATGTTCCCAGCTCACTCTTGCCTGTCAGTCGTTGGACAGCCGGTCATGAAGGGTGCGCAAGGCTCCACCCACCTGACCGGACGCTGTGATTTGGTTCCTTCCTTCCTTCCTTCCTTCCTTCCTTCCTTCCTTCCTTCCTTCCTTCCTTCCTTCCTTCCTTCCTTCCTTCCTTCCTTCCTTCCTTCCTTCCTCCCTCCCTCCCTCCCTCCCTCCCTCCCTCCCCCCCTCCCCCCCTCCCCTCCTCCCCCCCTCCCTCCCTCCCATCCATCCATCCATTCATTCGACTTCTATGCCACCCAATCCCGAAGGACTCGGCGGATACCTTCTGTACGTGCACAGATTTGTAGACTATTCTTGCCTCAGCTGACAAGCTTTCAGGTGTAAATTTTCAGATCAACTTCAGTCTGGTTCCCAGCACTTTCTTTTCCCCCTCAATTTGGTATGTCCCAACCTTCTACCTGTCTTCTGTCACAGTTCTCAGTTTCATCATTTTATTCTCTGAGTTGCCCTGGGGATGTGGATCAACTGTGCTTTTGA
Source organism: Erythrolamprus reginae (assembly GCF_031021105.1). Classification (NCBI taxonomy): domain Eukaryota; kingdom Metazoa; phylum Chordata; class Lepidosauria; order Squamata; family Dipsadidae; genus Erythrolamprus; species Erythrolamprus reginae. The sequence continues at coordinate 33,357,477 of NC_091960.1, forward strand.
CCAGAACAGACTGTGATGGGAAACCCACCTTTTTAAAAAAAAAAGTGGAGCAGACATAATCTGGATATGTTAATGCACACTGCAGTTAAAATCAATATCGAGCTCAGTGTGTGCTGTATACCAATTTGCATTTGGAAGCTATTTATACCTCTGAGCCAGCCTGAAACCGTAGCTAAATGCTACTGTTTATCTTGTCAAGTGAGCACATGAAACTTTTGCAGGCGCCTGACGACACCTCTTCAGAACCACCTCGAGGTAGTGCACACCAACTTTTTATTTTAAAGAATCTCCTATCTGAGGCTGCCTCCTCATAAGTTTAAGTTCAGAAGTTCACTTCTCCATCCTGCCAATATTTGAAGAATGTTTAACGGGAATGTAGGGGATAGCCTACCTCCACTAGGCTCCGGGTGTCAAACTCGAGGCCCTTGGGCCGGATCCAGCCCACAGCGTGCTTAGTTCCGGCCTGCGGCCAGCCCTGGAAGCAGCAAAGAACCAACCTGCGGTGCCTCTGCCAGTGAAAATGGAGCTTGGGGGCTGCATGTGCCCCTCCCCGGGCTCCATTTCCTGCAGCAACGGTCTCCTGCAGTTCTCTGCCAGTGAAAACGGAGCTGGAAGGGGTGTCCATTTTCACTGGGAGAGTGTACAGGAGCCTGGGATGGATTGTCCAGGCCACCACAGTTGCCCCAGACATGAATGACATTGAGCTGGATATGCCCACCAGTAGAATAGAATAGAATAGAATTTTTATTGGCCAAGTGTGATTGGACACACAAGGAATTTGTCTTGGTGCATATGCTCTCAGCGTGCATAAAATAAAATATACATTTGTCAAGAATCATGTGGTACAACACTTAATGATTGTCATAGGGGTCAAATAAACAATGGAGAAGCAATATTAATAAAAATCTTAGGATATAAGCAACAAGTTACAGTCATACAGTCAACATGGGAGGAAATGTATGTATGTATGTTTGGTTTTTATATTAATAGATTTTTAATCATCAATACCAAATTACTATTGTACACTGTTTTATTGTCGCTGTTAGCCGCCCCGAGTCTCTGGAGAGGGGCGGCATACAAATCAAATAAAATAAAATAAAATAAATAAATAAATAAATAAATAAATGGGTGAAAGAAATGATGAGAAAAACTAGTAGAATAGAAGTGCAGATTTAGTAGAAAGTCTGACAGTGTTGAGGGAATTATTTGTTTAGTAGAGTGATGGCGTTCGGGAAAAAACTGTTCTTGTGTCTAGTTGTCTTGTGTGCAGTGCTCTGTAGCGACGTTTTGAGGGTAGGAGTTTTTTTTTTTTAAATAAATTTTTATTGATTTTTAAAGGTTTACATAAAACAAACATATAACAGTGCACAGTGCATGTGCCCATCACCTAACAACAACACCCCCCCCATCACCCCCACCACCCATACAGGAGGATTAGGAGTTGAAACAATTTGTGTCCAGGATGTGAGGGGTCAGTAAATATTTTCCCTGCCTTCTTTTTGACTCGTGCAATATACAGGTCCTCAATGGAAGGCAGGTTGGCAGCAATTGTTTTTTCTGCAGTTCTGATTCTCCTCTGAAGTCTGTGTCGGTCCTGTTGGGTTGCAGCACCAAACCAGACAGTTATGGAGGTGCAGATGACAGACACACACATATACACACACAAGGTCAAACACAACCAGTGATGGGCTCCTACGGGAACGGTCAGGAACGCAGTTCCAGTAGCAAAATTTGGAGCTCCACCCCGGAGCACCCAATTTGCACTGAAAGATGTTGAAACAAAATGCACACCCAGTGTGGTAGTAAAAATTTTGGTAGCCCATCACTGAACACAACCCTGATGTGGTGCCCAATGAAATCAAGTTTGACAACCCTTCGCTAGAGGAAATGTTTTACGAACTCTGGGAGAATCAAATTGTGAAACACTATTTAACATTTAAATAAGTTATAGGATGAAATAAGGTTTAGGAGGGAAGTGTTTTTAATAGGAAAGTGAACACAAGAACAAGGGGACACAATCTGAAGTTAGTTGGGGGGGAAAGATAGAATAGAATAGAATAGATTTTTTTATTGGCCAAGTGTGATTGGACACACAAGGAATTTGTCTTGGTGCATATGCTCTCAGCGTACATAAAAGAGATACATTTGTCAAGAATCATGTGATACAATACTTAATTATTGTCATAGGGGTCAAATAAGCAATGAAGAAACAATATTAATAAAAATCTTAGGACACAAGCAACGTTACAGTCATACAGTCCTAAATCCTACATCAGAAGCAACATGAGAAAATATTATTTTACGGAAAGAGTAATAGATGCTTGGAACAAACTTCCAGCAGACGTGGTTGGTAAATCCATAATAACTGAATTTAAACATGCCTGGGATAAACATAGATCCATCCTAAGATAAAATACAGGAAATAGTATAAGGGCAGACTAGATGGACCATGAGGTCTTTGGGATGCCGCAATGGTTGCCAAGTGGGAAAAACAATCCAGGGTCACTTTTTCAAGTGCCATCATAACATTTGAAGAGTCCCTAAAGAAACTATTAAAAGCTGAAAGCTACTTGTATAGCTGAAAGCACTGCACACCAAGACAGACACAAGAACAGTTTTCCCCCCGAAAGCCATCACTCTGCTAAACAAATAATTCCCTCAGCACTGTCAAACTATTTACTAAGTCTGCACTACTGTTACTACTAGCTTTTTCCCATCATTCCTATCACTTATTTTCTCCCACTTGTGACTGTATGACTGTAACTTGTTGCTTGTATCCTTAAGATTTTTATTAATATTGTTTCCTGATTGCTTACCAATCTTGGTGACTTTAAGAGTTATGGACTTCAACTCCCAGAGTTCCTCAGCCAGCTTTGCTGGCTGAGGAACTCTGGGAGTTGAAGTCCACAAGTTTTAAAGTCACCAAGATTGGAGACCTCTGAATCTATGAAACAAGCAGTGAAATAATAATATGTATTAGATGTGATGTCTCACTTTTCTATATTCTGGAAGCAACTACAGTACAAACTATTGGAGGGGCGGGTGGGGAGAAATCTCCCCACTTCCTAAAAAAGCAACGAATTCTGCCAATTGTCCAGTCGATATTTTTTAAAAACTGGTTTAGAGCTAGGAAAACGCGAGGGCCCCGTTGGTCCTCCCAGCAAACGAGTTCCGATTGTATCTCGGCGGCGGCCGCTGAGGTACCTCAAACGCAGAGCGGGGAGAGGGGGGGAAAGTAGGCCGCCCGGTCCGTCTGGCCGGCGCGCGCGCGCGTTCTCTGTGGCGCGCCTCCTCACCATTCCCGTCCTGAGGGGAATTTGGCGGGAGCGGGCCCGGTGTGAGGGTCGCGGCCCTTTGCAAGTGCGGGCTCCATGCCGGCTTGAGGGGGCGCTGCGCCGGGAGGCCCGCCGTTGGGAAGGCGGGGTGGGAGAGCGCGCGTGCTGGTCCCCGTCTCGCTCTCGAGAAGGCGGAGAGACAAAGCGGCCCGGTCGTTCTCCGCCATCCCGGCGCTCTGGCAGCGCCGCGCGCGGGGGGTCCGGAGACGCGGGGAGTCCAGCCGCCATCACCGCCATGAAAGACTGCGAGTATCGGCAGATCCCGCCGGGCACCCCGGCTGCCCCCACCGCTTCTGGACCCCCGAGCTCCGCGGCCGCCAGCAACGCCCCCGTCACTCTGGCCCCGCGGCCCCGCCGCAAGTGGGAGGTTTTCCCCGGGCGCAACCGGTTCTATTGTGGCGGGCGCCTCATGCTGGCGCGGCACAGCAGCGTCTTTCTCCTCACGCTCGGCCTCATTGTGGTCACCAGCGGCCTCTTCTTCGCCTTCGAGTGAGTCGGGGGGGCGGGCGGGGGCAAACTTTCCCCTCAGGCGGGGGTGGGGGCGTGAATCCTCCCCGGTGCTCGCTTTTATTTATTTATTCGATTTTTTAAAAATATGCCGCTCTTCTCCTTAAATTCAGGGCGGCTTACAACATGTTAGCAATAGCACTTTTCCCCCCCTGCCTTCCTCAGTAGGTGCTACGTTAGTGGTCTATGGCAGTGTTTCCCACCCTTGGCCACTTGAAGATATTTGGACTTCCAACTCCTAGAATTCCCCAGCCAGCGAATGCTGGCTGGGGAATTCTGGGAGTTGAAGTCCAAATATCTTCAAGTGGCCAAGGTTGGGAAACACTGGTCTATGGAGATTCTCAGTCATCCCAGGTCATGGTTGTCCCAAAGGTGCTTCCTCCCCTCTCCCCAAAAGGCAACTGGACTTTCTGGTTTTTCTTTGAAGATGTTTCACTTCTCATCCAAGAAGCTTCTTCACCTCGGACTGGATGGTACGGAATGGAAGGATTAGTGGTACAGTGTTCCCTCGATTTTTGCAGGGGATGCGTTCCGAGACCACGCACGAAAGTCGAATTTCCGCGAAGTAGAGATGCGGAAGTAAATACACCATTTTTGGCTATGGACAGTATCACAAGCCTTCCCTTAACACTTTAAACCCCTAAATTACCATTTCCCATTCCCTTAACAACCATTTACTCACCATTATTACTAGTACTCACCATTGAATAAGGCACTTAGTGATCCTGATATTTATAAACATAATTATTTATTAACAATAATTATTTTTTTGTTATTTATTTGCAAAAATTATTAGTTTGGCGATGACGTATGACGTCATTGGGCAGGAAAAAACGTGGTATAGAAAAAACCCCGCAAAGTATTTTTTAATTAATATTTTTTTAAAAACCGTGGTATAGGCTATTCGCAAAGTTCGAACCCGCGAAAATTGAGGGAACACTGTACTATATGTTTTTGTGGACTAGAACCTGTTGCTTCAAACTCAAGTCTAGTCCTTGGTGGAATAGAATAGGAATCGGCTTAGGAATAAAATTCAATTCAGTTTTTTTATTAGCCAAGTGTGATTGGACACACAAGGAATTTGTCTTTGGTGCATTATGCTCTCAGTGTACATAGAAGACAAAAATCATGAGGTACAACACAATGATAGTCACAGGGTACAAATAAGCAATTGGGAAACAATATTAATATAAATTGTAAGGATGCAAGCAGCAAGCAACAGTCATTGGTGGTAAATCTATTACATTAGAATTGAATTGCAGTGGGGTTAGATGTTTTTCTTTGTTTTAGCCTTTCACGTATACTGGAACACTATTGTCAATCATTATAACCAATAATTTTAAGAGGAAGGAAATTTCAGTATAGGAATTGGCACCTGCTACTGTGTAGCCGGAATCATATACATTGCAAGATGGAAAGCTGTACAGGTCCTTAACTTACGATCATAATTGGGCACAAAATTTATGTTGTTAAATGAGGCATTTGTTAAGGGAGTTTTGCCTCATTTTACAACTTTTCTTGCCACATTTCTTAAGCGAATCACTGAAGTTGTTAGCAACATGGTTGTTAAGTGAATCTGGCTTCCCTGTTGTCAGAAGGTTGCAAAAAATGATCACATGACCCCAGGACACTGCAACCTGTTGTCAAGCATCCAGATGTAAATCACCTGACCAGGGGGATGCTGCTACACTCATACATGTGAAAAAAGGTCACAGGTCACTTTTTTCAGCACCATTGTAACTTTGAACATTCACTAAATGAACTTGTAAGTCGAGGACTACCTGTAATAATGAATTGCTTGGTCTTAGCTTTCACATTTAGTAAATTCAACCATTGTCTGGGGCTGGTTTCATTTGGTGGTGGGTTTTTTTGGTGGAAACCCAATGCCATTGCAATAAAGGAACCCTCAGGGCTCAAGTTTTTCTTCTCTCTTTAATATTTACATGAAACCGCTGGATAAGATCATTTGCTGGCAAGGGATGCAGCAGCATCAGTACACTGATAATACCAAGTTATACATTTCCACCACTGGGTAGTTGATATCATAGTGCTGACCAAGTGTCTGGATGCTGTGATGGTTAGATGGGCAGGAGCTAACGTCAAATACTTCAAACGGACAGAGCGACTAGGTTTTTGGTCCCCCAGAGTCTAGTAATATATCATCTTTGATTCTCAGTGGCCTTCACTCCCCCGGACTTTGCTGGTACACAATGGCTTCTGTTCAAAGAGGGACAAAGTTCTTTTGTATGCTAGTTCTATTCTTTCCTGGACCAAGAGGCCTTTGCTCATCGTATTTTGCTACCAGATACGCAATTTCTGTTTTGTTTAGTTCAAGGCAGGGTGATTAAAATCGATGGGTTTAAAAAAAAATTTAAAAAATCAGATTTTTAAAAAATTAAATTGGATTTAAAAAAAAAATCAAATTTATGTTAATAAAATGCTTTTGGATTAAAAATCTTATCTAAAGATAGTTTTGTATTTAAGATACATTAATAATTTAGTTTATTCAGCATGAAATAGAGCTTAGTTCTGTAGTATGAGGCTGTATATTCTGCAATATTGGGATTGTCGGTGAGTCAACAGTGAGTCAGAGATGACAGTTGCTCTTTAAAAATTATGATTTAAATCGAGATGACTTAATTCAAGCTTTTTTACTTTAAATCATCAATTATGTTAAATCAACTTGATTTAAATAAAATTCACCCTGCTTCAGTGTGCTCTATATGGCGCTACTTTTGAAAACCACCCAGAAGCCACACTGAACCAGAATGTAGAAGGATACACAGTGTTGTCTGCCCCTACGTTTCCTTGCATTACTCCCCTGTTGTGCAAGTTGCACTGGCTTCCAGTCTCCTTCCAGGTGCAATTCAAGGTGCTGATTATTACCTATAAAGCCTTAAGTGGCTTTGGACCAGGTTATTTGCTGAACTGTAATTGCCCTTCCCATTGGATCAGATAAGAGGCAAATTCCAGGTTCCTTCCATGAAATATTGGCATCTATTGGTACTTAAGAACCGTGCCCCTATAGAAACATAGAAACATAGAAGTCTGACGGCAGAAAAAGATCTCCTGGTCCATCTAGTCTGCCCTTATACTATTTTATGTATTTTATCTTAGGATGGATATGTGTTTATCCCAGGCATGTTTAAATTCAGTTACTGTGGATTTATCTACCACGTCTGCTGGAAGTTTGTTCCAAGGATCTACTACTCTTTCAGTAAAATAATATTTTCTCATGTTGCTTTTGATCTTTCCCCCAACTAACTTCAGATTGTGTCCCCTTGTTCTTGTGTTCACTTTCCTATCTTACAGAAAACTGCCCCCTCCCCAGTAATCTAACAGGCCTCCCCCATTTTAGTCTTCCTGTAAGCCTGTGCTTCACAAATATTGGGGCGTGCCCCCCTGGGAGGACACAGAGCGATGCCAGGGGAGGACACGTGTGACCCCGGGGAACATGCGTGGTCCCTCTCGATGAATTCCCCCAGACGGGGGGTGTTTTCCCAGTTGCATGCGCATAACAGAAAATAATTGAGAAGCACTGTTATTAGCCATAAAAACCTGGCGCTTCATCCAGGTAGAATCACGGGAGTCTGTGGGTGGTTGCTGAGCATCTTATCAGAATGATTGAGGTGCTGGCTTTTTGTTTCCTTTCTTGTAATTTTATGGTGATTGCGAGTTGTCCAGAAGTGTGCTTGTAAAGTGGACAGCTATACAAATTGTTTAAATGAACAAACCTGAAAGGAATATTCCTCCAATTAAGGATAATTTAATAGAGAAGTGACTGTTCAGACAAAATAAGGCATCTTATCCTATTATATAGTTGTTTATGTAGAACAGTTGGAAATTGACATGTTTAATCAAGAGGATCATTAAGTTACAGCAAATTATTGGCTAAAGATAATTGTTCTAAAACTGTAGTGATGTATCTTAGAGACCCTTGATTTTAAGGTCTCTAAAATCCAGAATTTTAGTCATAGGTTAATCTTGCAGAAATAGAATTTAGAATGTTTATCGTTCAAGTATTTAATGGACAATGAAGAATAAAAACAACCATTGATGCTAGATTTTCTTTTACTCAAAAAGGTTTAAATAATTTATAATTAGTTTAAAAAACAGCATCCAAGCTGATTTGACTGGTTGAAGCAAATCTTTCTTGATTTAAAGAAATACGTTTCAAAGTTCATAATGAAAGAATGGTAGCAGGCAATTGGGGGAGATGTGGTTAATTTTATAATCTGGAGGATTGAAGTAGACTAGAATTTTCATACAATATTTTTTAATTGCAGTTTATTTTAGATGGCTGCAAGACTAGCCTTTCAGAGCAACATTTAGCTGGAAATTGGCAGTTATCATTTGACATACTTGGGACGGTTTTAGGGGCACTGCCCCACAAAATACTAGGCGTGAGAACCCTACTTGTTAGATTGGGCTCTACATTTCAGTTGAAACTTGGCTGTTGTAAGCTTGCCTTGCCTGAACTCCTTGACTTGGTGTATGGGCTAGTAGTAGTGTTCCTCAGATTTATGCACAAAATTAGCCAATTCAAGACTGTTATTAATACAGTCAGAACTAGTTTTATCTGTAAGAACCCAGTTGAAAAATGAATAGAACCCTAATTGACTATGTGAACTGAAATTAAACTAGAATGTGGGAGATTCTAGTTTAGACACAATGTCAAGGGAGAAATACTCTAAGCACTATCTATAGTATTATTTTTGAGAAAGACTTATATCATTGAACAAGTTTATACTGAAAGTATTTAACAAGTTTCATCCCAAGAATATGCTATAAATCCTGTCTGTGAGATAGGTATCTTTGTATCTTTTTACTAAAAGTTTTAGAGAGCTAGGCAGGTTATATGATAAAATATTTGTCAGTTGAAAGAAGCAGCTTGGCTAGGAAAAGAAATCAAGCAATGAGTGTAAAATTAGTGTGACGAATGGAAATTCCATTTAAATAATGTGTTCTTTACTTTTCAGCTGTCCATTCCTGGCTCATAACTTGACCATGGCCATTCCTATCATTGCTGGCATCCTCTTCTTTTTTGTCATCAGCTGTTTGCTACAAACCAGCTTCAGAGATCCAGGTATTTTGCCCAGAGCTACCCCCAGTGAAGCTGCAGATCTGGAGAAATGGATTGGTGAGGCTTATTACATTTCTTAATGGGAAAATATATAAGGGATGCTATTAACGGTATTTATCCAGAATTGTCACTTTTGCATATTTATTCTAGAAATTTATAGAAAGTGCATATGTAGAGTCAAATCAAGACCATTTTATCCTTTAGTCTTTGACTAATTCCAATAATTATCCTTTGACTAGTTGATAGGAATTCATATTCTAATAGTTACGCATTTTACTTCTGAAACTTTTCTATATCCTGGTTCTTTCTTTTGCTTGAACTGTACAGCAGGCTTATATCACCAAAGTATGTAGAAACTAGAGATGTCATATTTACAAAATGACATGGTCAGTCAACTTTTTTATACTTTTAAATTGGTACCTTCAGAGATATTAACAGAAATGATGAAGAAAGATCTGTTTGGATTGTCTTTTTAATTTTTGAGGTGATGTAGTTTTTAAACATCCTTTTTTCTGGGCCCTTTAAAAATTGATTTACATCAACTTTAAGTGAATTAATCTGAATATGGATTGTTTGAAACATCCCACTACAGTGCATCTCAAAAATCATAATAACAGTACTTAGATATGAGGATATTTTATATATTTGTCACTGAAAGAATTGCTTCAGGAGTGAATTCTATTCATTTGTGGCCTGCTACAGTTCAGATAACATGCAATGAATGATGTGGATGGAGTTTTTTGGATCTTAGTTTAGACTTGGTAGGTTATCAACATGCATTCAGTCCTTGCTTTAGTCTGGTTTTAATCAAATCTTGGATGAGTCTAAGAGGTGAATATTTTTGATTTCACAGACAACCTCGGCACTTCCACTTATCGGCCACCTGCCCGAACCATGGAAGTGGTAATAAACAAGTATATGGTGAAATTGAAATATTGCTACACGTGTAAAATGTTCCGTCCACCCAGGACTTCCCATTGCAGTGTCTGTGACAACTGTGTTGGTAAGATCAGAGTGAGACTTTCATCCTGTGAACCATCAGGATTATCATTTCCATTAAAGTTTATTCTTCTGCTTTTGTTGAATGCAGAAATATTTGAGTTCGCATTTTGTGTTGCATGTTCTTTGTTTAAATTTGATTGTTCCTCAGAGGACAGTTCTGACTATAATAAAGAGAATTTCTCATTCTGCTTGTGCTTAGGGGTATTTCCTAAGTAGAGAGATTTCCTATTCAGGTCGAAACTTCCCAAACTCACTTACGGTGATTCAAAAAAAAGGATTATCAATTTATTTGTGATACTATCCCAAGGTGCCTGCTGTTCAAAAATATGCCTGGATGCATATGTGTAAAATTAGATTAGATTAGATTAGATTTATTGGATTTATATGCCGCCCCTCTCCGAAAACTCGGGGCGGCTCACAACAAGATAAAAACAATACATAATAACAAATCCAATACCCACCAATCCAATTACAATTTTAAGCTAAAAATTCATAAAAACAACCCCAGAATATTAAAACACGCATACAATCAATCTAACACCAAAACAACATGGGCAAGGGGGAGATGTTTCAGTTCCCCCATGCCTGACGGCAGAGGTGGGTTTTAAGGAGTTTGCGAAAGGCAAGGAGGGTGGGGGCAATCCTAATCTCAGGGAGGAGCTGGTTCCAGAGGGTCGGAGCCGCCACAGAGAAGGCTCTTCCCCTGGGTCCCGCCAGACGACATTGTTTAGTCGACGGGACCCAGAGAAGGCCAACTCTGTGGGACCGAACAGGTCGCTGGGATTCGTGTGGCAGAAGGCGGTCTTAGAGATATTCTGGCCCGGTGCCATGAAGTGCTTTAAAATTGTAAAGTTTGAATCTTGCCTCCTTTGAGCTGCAAGAGAATATTTAGAAAAGCCTTAACAATGAATAATAAAGGATGCAGATTATGATTTTGCTTCAACATCGGCAAAATTTCATACCTTGTTAATTCTTTTTTTTTTCTTTCCCAATCATCATTCTTTCTACTTGTCTGTCGAATAAATTGCCACCCAAAAATATCTCTCTGAAAATGAGTATGTATTATTATTTATTTATTGGATTTATATGCTGCCCCTCTCCAAAGATTCAGGGTGGCTTAAAACATATAAAAAACAATAAAAATATCCTGAATCCAATTAAAGTTAATTTAACTAATCTAAAAACTAATCTAAAAAATCATTATATTGATTTAATCATTATATTGATTAAAGAAAATCCGCTGAGAGGAAAAGGCGAATGGATGAATGGATGGCACCAATAACTGACTTTTAAAATACGCTAAGGTCTATTTGGTAGCTGCAAGCCAGGATAAGTGACAGGCAGATATTAAGAGTGATGAGAATCACTGACAACTTAAAGGGCAAGAAGTAGCAAGCCATTTTCACTTTAAGGAAATATTGGCTCTTCATTTCAGTCATACTTGAGGCATTTGTAATAATGAAATATTCATGTAGCACATGTTAGTTGGGAAGAATAGTTACAGGCATATCAAGACATGAAGCAAAGCATGGTCACACCCAAAAAAACCCTAAACTTTGCCAGGATGTATCACTCTTTAGGGCAAGGAGAAAGTATGGGTGGAGGCAGTCTACTTTTGAAGTTGATTATTGCATTCTCAAATTGTGATTTTCCCCTCTTTTTGAGGGCAGTGAGTTATCTTTAATGAATCCAATCTGAATACAAATCTACTTTATCAGCCAATTTCATGTATAGTCATGGTTTTAAACAATGGAGCGAACACAGTTATTGACTCAAGAGCTATATGACTACACCTATGTTAGATTAAATTGCATAGCAAGAGAGAACAGGCACATCTGACAAAGCCAACAAAAGGGTTTTGCTATGAGAAATGGTAAAGTGTTTAGGCACATTTATAATATCTTTCTTCAATGTACTTTGAGCAGATCATGAAAAGGAAGAGATAGTATCCAAAGGAGCACACAATAAGCAGCAAATAGAGCAGATAAAATTAGAGCTTGGATGGTATTGGCATACAATTTGAATGGCATTGACATTTCTTGAATAAGTAAGATAGCTAAAGTTTGTCTTTGAAACTTAATTTGCTTGGCTGTAATAATGCTATATAATGAGGAATACATATTTTAACAAAGTTGATAATACTCAAATGTTGACTGATTTCAGATCAAATTCCCAATAATTTACCTGTTAAAAGGTGCAGGAAGGAAATAGGACTTTGAATAATTAACTATAAGTTCATACTAGCTCTGCATTTTAGGTTTTTTCCAAAATGCCTAATGCCCAAATGCAATTAACTTGCAATACAAATGCAAGTTACCGGTAATTGCTTTCATGGGTCCATAATATCTGAGGAACCTTTTCACCCTGAGGGGACTAACCCTTCTCACTCACTCCAGAAGAAAGGACCTACTTTGGATCTCTTCAGCCAAAGAATTTCAGCTGGCAGGGTCCAGGTGATGAGCCATTTTTGCTGTGGCCTCTACCCTTTGCAATATTCTCTCAAGAGGGGGGATCTACCACCACAGTCCTGGCCTTCTGGAAGAGCCTAAAAACCTGACTCTGCTAATAGGCCTGGGGCCCTGATGGGAACCTGTTGCACTGGGGTTGATGATCAGCTCCAGGCCACCTTGCTTTTAGTTTTTCTATTCCATTTTTTCTAAATTTAATTGCTGTCTGGTTGTTGTTTTTACATCTATTATATTGTAAGCATCCCTCCCAGTATTAGTGAGGTGGGTGGCAATAAATAAATTAATATAATAAATGAATTAATATTCCCATCAAAATGTGGGCACTTGTCAAGTAGATTAAAATTTCTAAATTTCTATCACAGCATTTTGATTTTTCCAAATATGTGGATAGGAGTGTCAAGAGAAAGGGGAGCTGTCAGGGAATTAAGATCATTTATTTTTAGAAGTAGAATAATAACCGAGGTATAAATTTTATTGATATTCATGAATGAATGATCTTTCTTTGCTGTATCTCAATATTGGATTGATTTGGATGTGTTCAAAATTGTTCTGTCTTTCTGCATTATTTCCAAAGTGATCCTCTGGGAAAAAAATCACTGTGACCCAAAAAACCATAATGCTTTTCTGGTTCCTAGTTTATTTACCTTTAGTTGCCAACTCATTCTTGACACTGTCATTTCACTACTTAGTGAAAATAATTCTTTCACTTTATTATTTCAGCATCCTGAATGCTTCCATTTTACTAAAATGCTTTGTAAACTGCAAATAATTAGTTTCCTACTTGTTTGCTATTTCAACAAATCTGATGAATGTATCTGCAGGTTGGGTTTCTGGAGAAATACATATTAAAACTGATCCTCCTGCCTATTATCTTGTCTGTCCCCAGTGTCCTCTGCAGTCTATTTCTGGCAGTTCAGTACTTTGGGGGGGGGGGGGAGCTAGTGTTATGTGCATTACAAGTAAATCTGACATCCTAATTTCTGAACAAACACGGTGACTGGTTGAACGACTTGTGTGAATGAACTTTTCATTTCCTTTTCATTCAGTTTTTTGTGTCTTTCTAATACAATAGCAACCAGTTCCCTAAAGCTTGTAGTCAAATCTCAATTTAGTAAACTTGCTGTTGATATTTTAGCAGAAAAGCTTATATTGATTGCTTTCAGAGAAAAGAAAATGTAAAAGCCACAGCCTATTTCATATTTCTTTCTTTTTGTGTCTTTGAGTGTGTTGACTTCTGGTAGGTTCCTGGCCATATCCCTTCAGTTTTCTTGGCAAGGTTTTGGAAATGGTTTACCTTTGCCTACTTCTTAGGGCTAAAAGAGAATGATTGGCCCAAGGTCACCCAACTGATTTCGTGCCTAACATGAGCCTAGAACGTACAGTCTCCCAGTTTTTAGCATGAGATCTTAATCACACCAAATTGGCCTGTTTAATATTTTAGAACTTTCACTACATATACATTAGCAAAAGAGAGCCTGATTCTAATGTATTCTTTGTTTGCAGTGTTTACACTCCACTTTTTCTAAGAATTCAAAAAATACAGTGGTCCCCCTCCAATTTTATTTTAATAACTTTATGAACTAAATCATTTTCTGCATCACATGTAAGATACATGAGGGATGTGTACAGAGAGTATCAATCTGGGAAAATATCCCTTTGGTTCCAAACCTTTCATTTCCTTCCAGATCACGGTGAACCTCCTTTGGACCACAATGTTGCATTGATAGTTGTATAGTGCTTAAAATAAATACTCTGGAGCAGACGTAGTTCTAGATGTTCTGAATGTAATTTTCTAAATAAAATTGTACCAAATAAAAGAGCCAAATCATCCTTGGCACATCTCAAACTATTGGTGATCAAGAAAAGTTGCTTTTGGAGATTAACAAACTATAATGTCGTTTGGCGGGGCCCAGGGAAAAAGCCTTCTCTGTGGCGGTACCGGCCCTCTGGAACCAACTCCCCCCCGGAGATTAGAATTGCCCCCACCCTCCTTGCCTTTCGTAAGCTCCTTAAAACCTACCTCTGCTGTCAGGCATGGGGGAACTGAGATATTCTTTCCCCCTAGGCCTTTACAATTTATGCATTGTATGTTTGTTTGTAGGGATGTTTGGTTTTTACAATAAGGGTTTTTAGTTGTTTTAGTATTGGATTTATATGATGTTTTTTATTACTGTTGTTAGCCGCCCCGAGTCTATGGAGAGGGGCGGCATACAAATCCAATAAATAAATAAATAAATAGACAGACAGACAGACAGACAGACAGACAAACTGGCAGTGCCATGTTCTGGAGTGAATGAAAGTGGAAATAAAACAGTCAAAGAGTTTTGAGTTCCTAGAACAATTTGCTCCCAGATTGGCACATTACGTGCAATCCCAAGTATATCTCCTCCTTGAGCATGTGAAATGTCATTCCCTTTAATACTGTGTTTTTGTTCCTTTCCCCCTCAGAACGATTTGATCATCATTGTCCTTGGGTAGGCAACTGTGTGGGGAAGCGGAACTATCGATTCTTCTATGCCTTCATCCTCTCTCTCTCCTTCCTAACAGCCTTCATCTTTGCTTGTGTCATCACCCACCTTGCTCTGCGTAAGTATAGTTGAATGTCACAGAGTTTTAGGGAAGTGTGAGGAAGTTCACTGTATTTTAAGTCACAACTTTTTTTTTTTATAAAAGTTTTAATAAGATATTGACAAAATTGAACGGGTCCAAAGACGGGCTACAAGAATGGTGGAAGGTCTTAAGTATAAAACGTATCAGGAAAGACTTCATGAACTCAATCTGTATAGTCTGGAGGACAGAAGGGAAAGGGGGGACATGATTGAAACATTTAAATATGTTAAAGGGTTAAATAAGGTTCAGGAGGGAAGTGTTTTTAATAGGAAAGTGAACACAAGAACAAGGGGACACAATCTGAAGTTAGTTGGGGGAAAGATCAAAAGCAACGTGAGGAAATATTATTTCACTGAAAGAGTAGTAGATCCTTGGAACAAACTTCCAGCAGACGTGGTTGGTAAATCCACAGTAACTGAATTTAAACATGCCTGGGATAAACATAGATCCATTGTAAGACCTGTATACTGCACGAGTCAAAAAGAGGGCGGGTAAAATATTTACTGACCCCTCACATCCTGGACACAAATTGTTTCAACTCCTACCCTCAAAACGTCGCTACAGAGCACTGCACAGCAAGACAACTAGACACAAGAACAGTTTTTTCCCGAACGCCATCACTCTACTAAACAAATAATTCCCTCAAAACTGTCAGACTTTCTACTAAATCTGCACTTCTATTCTACTAATTTTTCTCATCATTCCTATCACCCATTTCCTCCCATGTTGACTGTATGACTGTAACCTGTTGCGTATATCCTAAGATTTTTATTAATATTGCTTCTTCATTGCTTATTTGACCCCTATGACAATCATTAAGTGTTGTACCATATGATCCTTGACAAATGTATATTTTATTTTATGTACGCTGAGAGCATATGCACCAAGACAAATTCCTTGTGTGTCCAATCACACTTGGCCAATAAAAATTCTATTCTATTCTATTCTAAATACAGGAAATAGTATAAGGGCAGACTAGATGGACCATGAGGTCTTTTTCTGCCGTCAATCTTCTATGTTTCTATGTTTTTTATTTTTTCAAAACAATCTTCACATACATTTCAACATATACACCATAAATCATTTCAAAGTTTACATAATTACACATTGCTATCCAATAAACATTTAACAGACATTCTATTCTTGCACACCCTTTATGATCTTTTTACCTATCTGTTTTTCCAATATTTCTTATCCCTCCCTTTCCTCTGCCCCCTTCTCTTTCCCCTATCTTCTTTCCCCTTTAAGTCACAATTGAAGAAAGAATTATATAGAATAGATGTGCATGAACTCTCATGCCAAACCAGTGGCGAATTGCTGCCGGTTCAGACCGGTTATTTAGAACAGTGTTTCCCAACCGGTGTGCCGCGGCACACTAGTGTGCCGCGAGACATCGTCAGGTGTGCTGCGGCGAGAGGCAGCGGAGGAGAGTGGGCGGATCGGGCGGGCAATGGGGCAGGGCGGAGAAGCCAGGGGCGCGTTTGGCCAGAGGCACCTACTGCCGCACCTCCCTGCCCCTGCCTCCCCACGGTGCCTCCGGCCAAACGCGCCCCTGGCTTCTCCGCCCTGCCCCATTGCCCGCCCGATCCGCCCACTCTCCTCCTCCGCCGCCTCCTGCCTTGGGGCGAGCAATCCGGGAGTCCGGGACTGTGTGGCTTTGCGCCATGAAGAGAAAACGGCCGACTTTTCCCTGCTGCCGTTTTCTCTTCATGGCGCAAAGCCACACAGTCCCGGACTCCCGGATTGCTCGCTTCTCCGGTCAGCAAAGCCATCTGCCCAGGAAAGCGCCGCGCTGGCCGGAGAAGCGAGCGATCCGGGAGTCCGGGACTGTGTGGCTTTGCGCCATGAAGAGAAAACGGCAGCAGGGAAAAGTCGGCCGTTTTCTCTTCATGGCGCAAAGCCACACAGTCCCGGACTCCCGGATCGCTCGCTTCTCCGGTCAGCAAAGCCATCTGCCCAGGAAAGCGCCGCGCTGGCCGGAGAAGCAAGCGATCCGGGAGTCCGGGACTGTGTGGCTTTCGGCCGGGCTAACGGGAGGCGGCGTGAGGCCGGGC
Source organism: Erythrolamprus reginae (assembly GCF_031021105.1). Lineage (NCBI taxonomy): Eukaryota > Metazoa > Chordata > Lepidosauria > Squamata > Dipsadidae > Erythrolamprus > Erythrolamprus reginae. The sequence goes on from NC_091960.1 coordinate 33,374,536, forward strand.
GCTGGGGACGTCTGGGAGGGCGAGGAGGCTGATGGCTGCTGCGCACTCCACTCTCTCTCCGGCTCTCTCTCGCTCTTTCTTTTTCTCTCTGTTGCTGGCGTGGTGAACGAGAGAGAAAGAGAGAGAAAGAAAAAGGAGGGGAGAGAGAATGAGAGAAAGAAAGCAAGAGAAAGAGAGGGAAAGAAAGCAAGAGAGAGAGAGAAAGAAAGGGGGGAAGGAGGGAGAGGGAAAGACATAGAGGGAGGGAAGGAGGGAGAGAGAAAGAGAGCAAAAAAGAGGAAGAAAGAAAGAAAGAGGGATGGAGAGAAAGAAGGGAAGGAAGGAAGAGAGAGAAAGAGGGAGGGAGAAATAGAGTGAAATGGAGGAAGAGATATTTTTTTTGTCCAAACTTTTCTTTAGCCCTCCCCCGCTCCCCCCTCAGTGTTCCCCAGAATTTTGAAAACATGAATAATGTGCCGCGGCTCAAAAAAGGTTGGGAAACACTGATTTAGAACCAGTAGTGGAAATTTGGCGCTGCTCACCAAACTGGCAGCAATGATGGGCAGTCTGCGCTCCCAACCGGTTCTCCGGTTGCCCCAGATTGCAAAAACCCCCTCTGTGGATGCGCAATGGCTTCTAAGCATGCTCAGAGGGTTAACATGCACTTCCGTCGAGATGCAAACCGGTAGGGAAGGTAAGTAGAACCCTACCCATGTTTCAAATCTACATTGGCCCCTTCTAGCCCTCAGATACAAACCTAGGAGACTTCTGAAAAACTGTCAAATAGTATTTTTAATGGCGGCATATATAGAGTAGAATAGAATAGAATAGAATTTTTATTGGCCAAGTGTGATTGGACACACAAGGAATTTGTCTTGGTGCATATGCTCTCAGCGTGCATAAAATAAAATATACATTTGTCAAGAATCATATGGTACAACACTTAATGATTGTCCTAGGGGTCAAATAAGCAATGAAGAAGCAATATTAATAAAAATCTTAGGATATAAACAACAAGTTACAGTCATACAGTCAACATGGGAGGAAATGGGTGATAGGAATGATGAGAAAAACTAGTAGAATAGAAGTGCAGATTTAGTAGAAAGTCTGACAGTGTTGAGGGAATTATTTGTTTAGTAGAGTGATGGCGTTCGGAAAAAAACTTCTTGTGTCTAGTTGTCTTGGTGTGCAGTGCTCTGTAGCGACATTTTGAGGGTAGGAGTTGAAACAATTTGTGTCCAGGATGTGAGGGGTCAGTAAATATTTTCCCCGCCCTCTTTTTGACTCGTGCAGTATACAGGTGGAAAGTACTAATAATATCCACAGTAAATAAATTGAAAAATGAATGTGGGTTATACAGTAGCCAAACAAAGGTGTTGATATAAACATTTGTTAAAAAAAATTGCATAGATTGGTTAATGTACTAAATTTGACCAGTCCTATATACTAACCCTTTCCCAATCTAAGCATGATGGATTACAATATCTTTAATTCACAAAATCAGTTCCAAGAGGGAGTTACTTGTATGGCTCAAAACCTCTTTTCTATCTGAGATATTGGGGTTTAATCTTCTGTATGTTTTTGTAGCTATAGGAGTAAAATAGGAAAACGAAGGAGTATCAGATATGGTTCACCGCCTTGAGTTAATTATAACAATAATAAGGGCAAGATGAAAAAAAAAATCTAAAAAATATTCCTTTATCTCAATGTTTGCTTTGCAGGCTCCCAGGGAAATGATTTCATCACTGTTTTGAAAACAACACCAGCAAGATATCCTTTCAATATGTGTGTCTTCTTTCTCCCACTTAAACACTCTTGATGGTGTTTTTTGAATGTGTCCAACAAGAATGGATCATAAATGGGAATCTGAGCAGTTCATAGGAGTCTACGGAGAGGGGTGGCACACAAATCTAATAAATAAATAAATAAATTAATAAAATTAAATAAATAAAGTGACAGTCCTAATACATGTAGAGAATGTAAGAAGGCTGACCTAGGGAATGAAGATGACTTTCTGTCAGACCTTTTGTTCCCCTTCCTTTTTGGCAGGTGTTTCGAACTAGCCTAAAACCTGGTATTCATTTGGTCCATGCAACGTGGTGACTCTAAAGCCGTAAAAATAAAAATCCTGTGCCCTCTGTAGAGGTCAGTCTTTGGTGATGATTAGCCGAGGCTGGCCAGTCTCAAATTTAATATCTCAAAGCCAGATGGGGACTTTTTGATTTCCCCAAGGTTTTTTCAATCTGTTTTTTGACATGACTGTAGCTGTGCTGTCGTTGCACTGTTTCACTCTGTGACTGTCATTTGCTTTATTGCTCATGGTTTAGCTTTGTCTGTAAATCCGTTTTGAAAATCTTTTAAATAGGATTAAATAGCAAAGTATTAAAACAGCTGGGGACTCTTCATCCTGAAGTGCAGAACACATTTTCCCCTGAATGAATTTATTATATCATTAATTACATTTTTGTGTTTGCTTGTATATCATCTTTCCTTAAAAAATATATGCTGAAGTGGCTCAGATGCATTTTGTGGGTGGTGACTAGGAGTAAAACTTTGGCAGAACTTCAACAAAACGAATGCTCCTCAGTCACAAGTATTATTCCTTAATTCCTAATTTACTCTGTTGGAATTGGTGATTTGTTTTTTTTCAGTCTGGTCTATTTTTGGCCTCTCAGGGTTTCACACTTACTTAATTGCCTCCAATTTGACAACCAATGAGGATGTGAGTAAGAATATTATTTTCAATGAATAGACGTTTAACATTCCAAATAGCTACCATGACAGCCTTAAATCTGTTTCTTGCTTTGTTTTGTTCTAAAGCACAATGATTATAACATTTATCGTTGGTTGAAAGATAGACATTTCTGCATTCCAAAATAAGGAAAAAGAGCCTTTATTTCTAGTGAATAGATTTTTAAAACGTTGTAATTTTTAGATCAGGTGAGCCAACTCATAGCCTCCCATAATGTCTAGAATAGATGGTACAGCCAATGATTGGGAACAGAAAGCCTTTACGTTAATAAATGTTTCAAGATATCTGTGGTGGGAAGGGGCAAATGATACCACAATCCAGTCATTTATGCACCTGTATCTGATATCAGGATACAAATGTGAGTGTGCACGTTTTGTCTTAAGTTTGGTGGGCAGAACAGACACCTATGTCATTAGTTCTGTAACCGGAATTCCTACACATGCATAGGCAAATATATCATGTGGACTAGTTTTATCTGTTGTATACTCGATTTTCTGGACTTTCCCTAACCAATTAATCTCTTTTGTATTGCAGCTCAAGGGGGCATGGTCAAATAAGAGAGGCTCTGAATTTGCCAACCCCTATAGCCATAAAAGTGTCCTAACCAACTGCTGTGCAGTGCTCTGTGGGCCATTTTACCCCAGGTAAGGAGACATGTTCTTGGACGGACTGTGTGTTCAAATGTATGATGGGTGACCCTGCAGCTGCCTCTTATTCCTGTTCTGTGCAGCTATTCATGCAGGTAGAAGAAAGAACAGCAGCCAGTACTTTATGATCATGAGAATGATCCATCATTCACTCAGTGAGAAATATATACATACAGTGGTACCTCGACATACGAGTTTAATTCGTTCCAGACCCGAGCTCGTAAGTAGATCAACTCGTATCTCGAGCGAATTTTCCCCATATGAATTAATGTAAATAATTCTAATTGGTTCCAGCCCTCAAAAAAGTCCCAAAGTTAGCCTCAATTATGAAAAAAGACATGTTTTTAATTAATAAATGTACATGCAACACGTATAAATAAACAATTAAGTAAATAATGAAAAGAGAAATGTACAAAATACAATAAGAAAATGTATAAAACACGGTACAGCAACCTTACCTTGGCGACAGACGAGTGCGGCTGTGTACTGTAGGCTGCGTAAACAACACTTTCTTAAACGATCATAAACGTACAAATGGTGGACGCACTGCGGTCGAACATCCTCGCAAGTTCAATAACACGAGTTCCTTTATCGTGTAAATTAATTATCTCCTGCTTCGTTTCTATGGATATCATCCTCTTCTTCTTCTCAGCGGCCTTTCCACTTGCGGATACTTTTTTGGGACCCGTGATGCACACAAAAAGTTCAGATTTAAACATACACTCGCTCTAAACACTGACACGACCGAGACGAGACTTTGTTTTGTGCACTAACACGTGCGAATGGCCGAGATAACCGGAAGCAAGGGGATTCTGGGTCAGAGAGGCGATGCGCCAACTAGCGGTAGCATCCTGAAGCTCGGCTCGTATCCCGAATTTGAGCTCGGGTGTTGAACAGAAATTCCGCTTGCGTCGCGGCTCGTAACTTGGAATACTCGCATGTGGAGCAGCTCGTATCTAGAGGTACCACTGTATTGTAAAAATGAAAGTTATGAGGCGGAATTTGGTGTCTTAATTGATACCATGGTAGTTCCCTTTGTGTAAAACATTAATGCAATGTATACCTTTATGTAAATTATGGAGTTAGAAAATCAAAACAGAAATAAATGAAAAAGGGGGAAAAAGAGAGCTAAGGAAGTGGAAACGACAGAGCAAGAAATAGAGTTTTAAAACATACACGTTGCCGGGTGAAAATGTTTTCTGCCAGAAACAAGTTCTAAGTTCACTCTCTTTTTCCTTAACTAAAATATATAATTTTCTACAGTTTAATGCCTGCTCTTGAGGCAACTATCTTTGTCAGCTTAATGGTTGTCCTAATCATTGAAATTGGTTAGGCTACAATGTAATGATGTCAGTCTTCATTGGAAAACCCCATTCTGGCAAATGGCTTACATAGACTATATAAAAACAAGCCAATTCTGCCTGTGACGTTACAGTTTAGACAGTAAGAAAGAAAAGGAATGAAGAGACACAACAGAAGCATCATAATAACAGCAGGTGTGGAAAATGTTCTGTTTGGGAGATAGAGTAGTTTGTTTTTCTCCAGATCCCTTTGCTCTGGCTGTTCCTGGAGTTGTTTGGCCATTTCCCAAAGTTTATAATCCCCAGAATGACAAACTGATCCAGAATATTCCAGTATAATCTACCTCTGAAACAAAATATTTTCAACACCCTTATAAAATAGCACAGGTAGTCCTCTACTTACAACCGCAAATGAGCCCAAAAATTCTGTTGCTAAGCAAGACAGCTAAGTGAATCACAGCACTTGGCAAGTTAGCAGCACAGTTGTTACATGAGTCTAGCTTCCCCATTGACCTTGCTTGTCAGAAGTCACAAAAGGCGTGTTTACATGACCCCAGGGCACTACAACCTTCATAAATACATGTTAGTTGCCGAGCGTTCAAATTTTGATCACGTCAGCACAGAGATGCTTCAATGATCAAAACAGTGAAAAGTGATAATAAATAACTTACTTTCAGTGTCATAACTTCAAACAATAACTAAACAAATGATTGTAAAGCAAGGGCTGCCTGTACTTATAGTGACCTGCTGAAATGGAGGCAGTTCAGAAAGATCAGCTATTTGGAACTAATCTGTGAATAGAGCTAATGGAATATCCTATTTCCATCTTGTTCCGCTATAGCTTTTTAAGCAAAATTGATGATACTTCACAACTTATTTATTATTTATTTATTAATCAGATTTGTATGCCGCCCCTCTCCGCAGACTCGGGGAGGCTAACAGCAATAATAATACAATATAAACAAATCTAATATTTAAATTAATTTAAAAAACCCCAATTTAGAAACCAATCATACATACTGACATACCATGCATAAATTTTATAAGCCTAGCGGGAGGGAATTGCAGTGAGGAATTTTCACTTAGCATACAATTTCCTTTAGATCAGATGCAGCATTAAATGTAAATGGCCATCATAAATCCTTGTTTAGTGGCAAGGAGCAATATTAGGCAAAACAAAGGATTATTATTTCAACACTTATTTTGAGATAATACTAAAAATTATATGGAGAATATGTACAAAAATTTGTTGAGTAAGAGATTAGTCATGCTATATTTTGGAAGCATAGTTTAAATGAAGTCTTACGTTTCAGTCTGGCTTTGTTTCCTGGTTGACCTTCATATAATTTATTTCCAGAATTATAATGGGGAATAAGTTATAATATTCTAAATATTCCAATATAATATTGGAATCCTAATCTTGCAAAATTAGTTTAGTATTAAAGTTTAGTTTTATAGTAATGTCAGTAGAATTCTGTACTGTATACAACAAGTGGGTCAGAGTTGAATGATATTCATTTTTTTTGTCTCTTAAATGAGGGATTGAAGATATTTTATTGATTTTTTTTCAAATATTAGTTATTTATTTGTATCGTTACCCAGCTCATAATTTATCATGTTTTCATGAAAAGTGCCATGGGTACTTGATTTTATTTGTTGGTTTTGACAACTATAGTTTTTACTTTAAAAAGTTCAGACCAACAACCAGATCAATCCTTATATGGACCACTTGCCTCTGTACTTCTACATGATTGCATTATGTCAAGTGTCTTGTTTAAGATTGAAAAGCCAGTTGGAATTATTATTATTATTATTATTATTATTATTATTATTATTATTATTATTATTATTTATTGGATTTGTATTGGAATTCTCATCCGATCCCTAATAATGAACTGATGGGGTAATTGAGAGAATTGTTGTTGCTAAATTGTTTTAGCATTATTTCTTATTTGCATAATTAGTCGGTAATCTAACCTTTTCTCCCCCCCCTCTCCCCCCCTGTTTGTCTGAATTGTCTAGTTTAATAGATAGAAGAGGATTTGTCCAGGCAGATGCTGGGACTCCCTCTACTCCTAAGGGTGAAATCCCTTCCTTTGGAACAAAATCTGACGCCAGCATGGTATGAGCCAACACTTTAGCAATGCTGATATACATATCTTAGGTCTACCTCCAGCTGGTGCCTCTCCTACCTTTTACCATTTTTGGGTTCATGGAGTAGAATCTGAAAATTCTTATTCAAACCAGAGGACGCCATCTTCTCTCACATTGATTTTTAATTGGTTTGATTTTTAAAAAACGTTTTGGGATTTAACCGGCTATTGTTCATTGCTGCAATTAAGCCTCTAGGTAGAATCTGCCGTCAACTTGAGGGTTAAAATACTTAGAGCACAGGATGCAGCTGGTTGGGAGATTCATCTTTATGAGAAGTATCTTTTATTGGAGGTTTTGTTGAAAAGATTGGTAGAAAAAGGCATCGTCCTTTTGCATATGGAGCTGATATAACAGAATCACCTCCTAAAGTATTCTGCATAATTTATTTCTTCCAAAAATATTAATGTTACACTCTTTGTCCTGCCATTCTGCCTGACTATTGCAAAGAATAACCGATGCTCCTTAAATTGTAAGAGAAGGACATGAATCATTTGAAGAGCCAGCGCTATCTTGCCTTACCAGCAAATATTGCTTGCTGAGGAAGTTGCCCGAGTGGCTGTTTTGGGTAGAGGGTAGAAGTTCCCTAGAAATGATCATAAGGAAAGTCTTCAGAAGCAGAAAATTGTTTCTCAGTCTGGGAATTGACTCAAGATTGAATCAGGATCAGAACACTAAGCTTCTAGAGGTTATTTATTTAATAGTTAGAACAAAATTAAAGAGATGAGTTGGAAAGTCTTAAATTATGTCATTCCAGATGAGTTGTATTTTACCTGGTGCCTCTGGATAGCTGAGCCACTTTTGAATTGGGTTGGAGATTTGTATCAGAAAGGCATGTGGACTAAAGGCCATTTCAGCCAAACAGAACCTTCATGGTTACAAGCATTATCCAAAGTTGTCATAAGAAGTCCATTCACTTGGATCTCTGATCATTTCTTTAAAGAAGGAGGGATCTTGCTTCCTCATGCTGAATTTCCTTACTGTCCCACAGTTCCCACCCCATGGCATGAGAGAGGCCTTGCCTATAGAGCATCTGGCTGGAGAATTCTGAGAGTTGAAGTCCACAAGTCTTAAAGCTGCCATGTTTGAAGACCTCTTCTGTAGAGGGAAACGAGATACTTGAAATGTGTTTATTAAAGCTGCTGGGAATTTTTGCACAACTTGTATAGGGTTTTTTCCCAGCGATGTTATTTTGTCCTCTAAAAGGATCGTTTTTGCTACTTGTAAACCTGTGCCCAGAAGGTGTTTTTTTAAGTGTTACATCTGTATTTCTTGGATTTTACCAGCCAGTAGGAGGAAATGGGGAACCTGTAGAACTTGCTCATCCAAGGTGTTAGATTTCATTTTTTAAACTGTATTCGAAAATATCTAGAAACTGCCTGGATGGGTTAATCAACTATGCAGCAATAATATTCTTCCCATTGACCTTTGAAAACTGGGGTTTACAAGAAATTGAATAGGATTTTATATTTTCAAGAAAAAAAGAATAAGCACGCACATGTATTATCCATCCTGCTTCGGCAGAGGAACTGAGAAGCACCCTCTTTGTGTAAAAAAGGGGGAAAAATGCAGTCATTGTGTTCAGGAGTTTCCCACCATTCTCACCTTTCTGCCAATATTCACTGTTGTGGGCACTGTTGTGTTTTGAGTAGCTCATCAAATTCAGTCATATTAAACCATTGCTCTGGGCATCTGGCTGATTTTGATAGGAAGATTGAGTTGAGAAGCGAGTTGTCCAAATCCTTTAAACTGAATCATGACCACTGATCTGAAGCGAGGCTGTTCATCTGTTGGTATATTTTTTTCACCCTTCCTAAAATGTTTGACATTACTAGAAGGGATAATGCTGTGCCCCAAAGTTGGAGTACTTCATGAAGAGGAACAAAGTCGATAACGCCTATGACATTTCTTTGTTTTATATTTTGGTTAGTTTTTCTGACAAAGTTGCAAGAATGGGTGGTACATAATCACCCTTTCTGAAGTTTGATTTTAAAATCAGCCGAGCCATTAGACAAGAGGCATTTAGATGTTCTGATGAGGTGCAGAAGTTTCCATAACAGCTTCAGACAGCTACCTGTGGCTGCTGTGATATGTGACATAATTGTATTTATATTCTGATGCGTGCCACACCTCGAAAAGCTCGCAATCTCCAGAAGTAATGCTGATCTGAGGACTCCACTTTCTGATCACGGTAGAGCATAGTTCTCATTCTAGGACCATTACAAAGGTTTTTTTCAATGGTATGCTGGCTGATGTATGGGAGAGTTTTTTAATTCTGTGCCAAGGTGGGAGTATTTTAATAATAGTAGTCTTAAACTTAAAGGTTGAGTCTGCTACAGCATCAGTTCTGCCCCGTAAGATCCCTGGACTCGGTGGAGAAAATATCTGCCTCGGTGGTCTTGATTTCTGTCACCTTACACGTCTCTGAACAGCTGAATTGCCCTTATTCCCAGAGCAGCCACTTCCATGGCTCTCAACTGGTTGGTGCTTTTTTGGAGGCAGCCTTCTCTGTAATCACTTATATGTGAGAAGTTGGCTAACAGAACCCAAATGGATCTAGGAGCTACAGTATGTGCTCAAAATAATGTGCTTTTGATCTGAGAAGGCTGGTTCATAACTTATTTCTTTCAGGAATTTAATCAGAGGGGTGGGGGGAATGAGAAGATAATTCTGGAAGAGTTTTTATTGTTAGGAAAGAAGAGTTGTTCTTATTGAAGAAAAGTTTGTGTTGCTCTCGAAGGCATTACTGTATAACTTGGCGGGGAAAGAAATCGTAAGCAGTGTTCCATTTGTGTGGGAAACACTCTTACGATGACCAACTCTTTTGTAATAAAAATGTTTTTTTTAAAGAGCTAATTGTTTTCACTTTTATGTTTCCGTTTTCCTTATTTGCTAAATTAGTGTTTGAATATTTTCTGAATTTGGGCAATTTCAGGGCTGCTGATTCTGGAACCCAGCAAGCATAGAAATACATGCTGAACATATTCCTTATAATCAGAGGTGGGCTGCTAAGGTGGAACGGTGACGTGTGCTCACTCCCGTGGCTCTGAGTGCTAGCGGAGTCCAGCGCAATAATGCTACTGCATCTGGACAGGTAGAGAAATAGCGCGTGGACACGCAGGTGCACCCGTGGCTGCCCAGGAGCAGTAGCAGAATTCTATCTATCTATCTATCTATCTATCTATCTATCTATCTATCTATCTATCTATCTATCTATCTATCTATCTATCTATTTATTGGATTTGTATGCCGCCCCTCTCCACAGACTCGGGGCGACTAACAACAGCAATAAAACAGTATACAGTGATCCCTCGATTAGCACGGTCTCGATTAGTGCGAAACGCTACAACACGGTTTTTCAAAAAATATTAATTAAAAAATAAGTCCGCGGTTTTTTTTCTACACCACGGTTTTTCCCGCCCGATGACGTCATACGTCATCACCAAACTGACTGGCCATTGCTGGAGGGAAGGAGGGAGGGAAGGAGGGAAGGAAGCCATTGCCATTGCCGCCAGCGCTGCCCCAAGAAAGCCGGTGAGAGGAAGGAAGGAGGGAAGGAAGCCATTGCCATTGCCGCCAGCGCTGCCCAAGAAAGCCGGTGAGAGTGGCGAATCGGGCGGGCGGGGGGTAGCGGCGAGGAGCCCGGAAAAATCACCATTGCCAGCCTCCGAACTTGCGTCGCTCCACCATCTGCGCATGTGCGGCCATGGAAAAAAGGGCGCGCATGTGCAGATGGTGTTTTTACTTCCGCACCACTATAACGCGGAAAATCGATTAGCGCGGGAGGTCTTGGAACGTAACCCCCGCGCTAATCGAGGGATCACTGTATAACAAAATCCAATACTAAAAACAGTTAAAAACCCATTATATAAAAACCAATCATACATACAGACATACCATGCATAAAATTGTAAAGGCCTAGGGGGAAGTGTATCTCAGTTCCCCCATGCCTGGCGGCAGAGGTGGTTTTAAGCAGCTTTTGAAAGGCAAGGAGGGTGGGGGCAATTGTAATCTCTAATTGCGCTGGACTCCGCTAGCACTCAGAGCCACGGGAGCGACCACACGTCACCTTCCGACCTTAGCAGCCCAGCTCTGCTTATAATGAAAGGCAGAGATTAGAAAAAGAGGAATCTGTCCTGTTAATTGAAGTTTTGTTGTATTGCTTCAGAGTTGCTGTAACTAAAGCTAGTCGGAAAGAATGCATTTAACTGCTCTCACACAGCAGCTGTGTGCTATGTCTTGTCTTCTCTCACTTCCCTGTCACCCCTCAACCTGTTCCCCAAACCCAAGCCTGTCACAATACATAATCTCTGGTGTCTTCTTCAGGAGGATGCTTGCCAGGACTTTGCGATATCTTGCACTGCCTGATGGGATAGTCCTTCCCCACAGGATGGGTTAGTACTGCTCTCTGAAGGTTAGCTGGTAAGACTTTTTTCTTCCTCACCACCCATCCAGTGATTCATCTCATTCTCACCACACGAGTGTTCCAAGTCTCTGGTGTCCATGTAGCCCTCAGTCTGAATTGTTCTCAATTGTTATGGGCCAATCAGCCACCCATAGCTTAAACCTCAAGGCGGGTTCTAAGGTTTATAAAGTGCCAAGGAGAATTTGAGGGATAGACAAGGAAGCTGTGGAGCAAGGCCAATAAAACACGATATAAATCACTATGCATCAGGATGAAGAGGTGGACATTGTGAAAGGCCGCACTCAATTTTAGCACAAGAGACATTTGTTGGTTTTGTCATTGGCGAGCCATGATATATATTTGGCTATCGCTATGCTGTAACTCTCTCCAAGAGATCAATTCCTGTAGGTGAGGAAGCACATGCCATCAAATCTGCCTCCTTTCCTTTCTCCTCTTAAGAAAGAACAAAGCTGGAGGACCTTTTTAGTTACTTTACTCATTAAATCTTCTTTCCTTGCCTTACATCTCTTATACTCTTGCATAGAAAAAGCAATTGTCGCTTACTGGTTTTAAGCGAGAGCATCTAAAGGAGAAGAAATTGAGACAACAAGCAATCTGCTGGGCAGTAAAGTTAACTATTTCTCTTTGGTGTCATAAACAAGGGCAAAGCAAAGGAAGAATTCTTGACCTTTAACCACCTGCCTATATTCCCACCTGGAAAAAACAACAACCCCGAAGCACAGTAGAGGTTTCATTCCAAGCATACAGAACTTGGTGCTACATGTTTTCATGTGACCTCAATGTACAGCCAGTCCAGCATGTTTACATATGTCATTGTGCAATTGGAGTAAGTCTAAAGGGTACTGTCATTCATAAGTTCTCGCATATCTTACGGAAGTTGACCATATGCATATCCAAACCTATTAGATCATCCACATCCTATGTGATATAAGAAACCCCATCAACGTCTGGACACGATTTCTTATTTCTAATGTAGTAATGGAATTTATTGTTACAATTGGATGTTATGGGTGGTCCTGAAAAGGTTTGGGAGTATATGTCGTATTTGACATATATCTGAATTTTACTGTTTCATCACAGAAAAAGGTATTTTTTTTGTCTTCCATTCTCTTATGTGTCCATGTAACATTCTTCAGGCGCCTTTTATTTTGTTTTCTTCATCTTCCCCTTTGTTGGATGCATCTAATATTTCCCTTACTGACCGTTTTCTTCATCCAAGTGTTTTGGAGCAAAAGCTCCCTTTTTAAAAAAGACTTATCCAAATTTACCTGTATTGTACTAACTTCCCTTTTCCTGTGCCTTCCTTTTTCTCTAGCTCGCCTGCCAACGCTAGGCCTGTGATGATTCTTCTTTCACTGCTGCTTTCGTTTACTAATCCTCTCTTTTCTCCCTTTTCCCCTCTCCCAATTCCCCCCCCTCCCCACTTCTTGGGGACATCCAGTATGTCCAGGGCACAAAAGATCTTTTGAGGACCCTCTGCGCCTCGTGGCAAAACTCAAGGCGAACCCAAGAGACCCCTCTCAAATATCTGAAAATACAGCCGTTGCCACCACCTGTGCCTCTCAACCCTCCAGGGCTATCTGATTTTTCTATTGCTGCATCACTTTCTTTGTCCCAGCAAAAATAGAGAGATGCCACCATGCACAAGGAAAAAGCTATGCCAAGCCCTCAAGGCTGGAGTGGAGGTGCTCCTGCTTCCCCCTGGGTTTGAAGCTTAAAGCCATACAAATCAATTCATTTGCTGCGGGTGCAATTTGGAGGAGGTTCTTTCGGCCCCTGCGATTCAGATGTCCCTGGGATTAGGGATGTCCCAAGCCTTCAGAATTCTCGGGCGATTACCTAGATTATCTACCTTGTCCTAATCAATGACACCGATCCCAGTCCAGTTCTGTTGTCTAGAATCAGTGTTTCCAAAGCACACTACGCTTGCGCCCAATGTGATGCAGTCGGTCAACATTAGCAACGTTTCAAAAGCAACGCAATGCACTGTGAGCCAGTATTCAGGACTGTGTGCGCGTGCGTTTGTGTGTCCGTACGTGTGTGGCTTGCATGATTCTATAGAAACGTAGGCAAAATGCGGGATAAGGGATCTAGAACTTTCTGGGACTGTATGCTTTTTATTTTGCTTTTTTTCCTAACCCCCCCAAGCGAATTCTAAACATTATTTGGAAGGTAAGCTTGCAAATGTCTATGCAGTTCCTGCTAAAATCTCAGAAGTAAGATGAACCTAGATTTCCAGTGGAGATCTAGCACTCGCCATCTTCACAAAATGAGAATTATGCAACTTTATAAAGTTACGTACAACTTGCCTCCTTTCTATTCTGCAAAATCTAGATGCAAAATTGTATGTGTGTGTTTGTGTGACACGTGTTTCCTTCTGTATTAAGCACAGTACGATTCACAGCTCTGCTGCGTAAGTGTTTGGGTCTGTGGTGCCCTGAACTATCACGAGGGGATAGTTTGGGCTGGATCACCATCAGTTATGTAGACCTCTCCTGCTGAAATTCAAGCTGCTATAGTCAGCAGGGCAAAGATTGTGCAGAGTCTGAATTGAAAACTTTTTAAAAAAACTATAGAGATGAGAAAGGAGTATGTGTACTCCTCTGAGTATAGTTAATTTAGTGTTTATACTGGTAACTGAACTTGAGTTTTAGAAGTGGTTTAGATTTTTTCTCTACCTTTTTCTTCTCTTCCGCTTCTCCTCCCCCCCAACCTATTGATACTAGTGTTTTGTAGTACAGTATTAGGTAACAGTTTCTGATCAGAATTCTTTTCTTGCTTCACCTATTGCACATAATTTCTAGGACGGACAAGACGTCAATCACAGGGGTTTATAAGGAAGGCTTATTCCAGCCTTTCCTAACTTGAAGTCCTCTGCAAAGGTGCTGGACCTCAGCTCTCATCATTCCGTTCCCTCTGCTGCTTGGGAAATAGAGTTGAAAATCTAACACCTTTGTAGGACACAAACTTCCCCAGATTAATTCCCTCTAGACAACAGAACCAAACTTGTTTGACCTCTTTGACCGTATTTTTCTGGGATTTGAAATCCGTTTATGCCTTTCACTTTTGTAACAATAAAACTTTCTCCTATCTTACTCCCTGGCTCTCTGGTTTCTGTATTAAATCCATTGAGACATATTCTCCATATCCATCTACGCATGTCGTTTATTAGTTGAAATGTAATAATGGAATAGATGATTGTATGTCTGTGTCTATGTGGTTTTGAAGGGGCCAGATTCCTGTCATCATCCTAAAAAATAAAATTTATTTTATTTATTTATTTATTTATTAGATTTGTATGCCGCCCCTTTCCGTAGACTTGGGGCGGCTCACAACACAATAAAACAATTCATGACAAATCTAATAATTTACAGTTTAAAATTTAATTAGTTAAGAAAACCCCATTTTTAAACAGACATACCTACAAGCATACCATACGTAAATTATATAGGCCCAGGGGAGACATCTCAATTCCCCCATGCCTGACGACAAAGGTTGGTTTTGAGGAGTTTACGAAAGGCAAGGAGGGTAGGGGCAGTTCCAATCTCTGGGGGGAGCTGGTTCCAGAGGGTCGGGGCCGCCACAGAGAAGGCTCTTCCCCTGGGGCCCACCAACCGACATTGTTTAGTTGACGGGACCCAGAGATTACTATGCACAAGGAGAAAGTGTGGAGATAGATGCACATTCTACTTATTCCTCTACCCCTATAATCTCATTGTTTTAATAAATAAAGTCTTAACCATTTAAAGTGGGAAACCTCCTCCATCTGTAACTGTCCTATGCAATTTAGAATTGAATTTGTACTTTAGAAAGTTTGTTCTGACATTTGCAGGACACGTTTCAGCTCTGCAATTTTATTTGCCCAAATCTCAAAACTTTGTGAATAGCTATAGATTTAATTTAGATTTTTTTTATGATTGAGCAGCCTAGGCCTAAAATGTGAGGCAAACTGGAACCACTCCTGTAGTGCCATTCTACTTTTCTTTTTCCATCATAAAACGTATCAGGAAAGACTTCATGAACTCAATCTGTATAGTCTGGAGGACAGAAGGAAAAGGGGGGACATGATCGAAACATTTAAATATGTTAAAGGGTTAAATAAGGTTCAGGAGGGAAGTGTTTTTAATAGGAAAGTGAACACAAGAACAAGGGGACACAATCTGAAGTTAGTTGGGGGAAAGATCAAAAGCAACGTGAGGAAATATTATTTCACTGAAAGAGTAGTAGATCCTTGGAACAAACTTCCAGCAGACGTGGTTGGTAAATCCACAGTAACTGAATTTAAACATGCCTGGGATAAAGATATAACCATTGTAAGATAAAACACAGGAAATAGTTTAAGGGCAGACTAGCTGGACCATGAGGTCTTTTTCTGCCGTCAGTCTTCTATGTTTCTATCCCTTGTGGCTACCAGGGTTGCCCAGAATGTAATGCACCACATTTTTTTTCTTCAACAATTATTTATCGAACAAAACGAAACTCACACACAAGAAAGAATGATGTTTCTTCTACATTCCCTATTTTTCCATGTAATCTCCGTCCTGTTCTATGGCCTTCCTCCAGCGAGACACAAGGGCGTAGATGCCCTGTTGGTACCACTCCTTGTTCTAATGGCCTCAGCCTCTGTTCTTCTGTTCTTCTAATGGCCTCACCCTCTGTGCCCAGAGACTAACCGTACTTCTGTCGACTGCAGATTCTTCATAAACTGTACACAAACATTTGTGAATGTTCCCAACAGTTTCTTTCTCCACTGAGAAATTCAATGACAACACACTGCTTGTAACGTACATCACTTACAGATGCCATTTCGAAACACTGCCGCAGCTATGCTGTCTGAAGAAACGCAAAATTTACACACACACTGCTGACAATTCAAATAATGTATATCTAAAGTTTCGCATTCGTACCTTTACTGTAGGCTGAGAAAAACAATGTGGTGCATTACTTTCTGGGTGACCCTTGTACATTTGAAAGCAAAGGCCCTGGGGTAGGATTAAGTTTATTCATCCCATGTGCATTCTGTCTAAATATGGATTTTTGTGGGCTTTTTTTGTGTATTTGAAAAGAAAAATGATAAAACCGGCCAGTACAAGTAATCCTTGACTTATAACCATTCATTTAATGACCATTTGAAGTTACAACAGCACTTAAAAAGCAGCATAACCATTTTTCACACAACCATTGCAGTCTCCACCATGATCACATCAGAATTCAGACGCTTGGCAACTGGCATGTCTTTATGATGGTTACAATATCCCTAGGCCATCTAATCACTTTTTGTAACCTGACAAGCAAAGTCAATGGTCCTCCCGGAGCCTCTGTGTCAGTCAAAAATCAGCTGGCCGGCTCCCACATGCACGTTGGAGTTGAGCTAGGGCAGTGATGGCGAACCTTTTTTCCCTCGGGTGCTGAAAAAGCATGGCTGTGCACTATCGTACATGCGTGAGTGCCCACACCCATAATTCAATGCCTGGGGAGAGCGAAAACAGCTTCCTCCGCCCCTCAGATGCCCTTTGGAGGCTGGAAATGGATTAGATTAGATTAGATTTATTGGATTTATATGCCGCCCCTTTCCGTAGACTCGGGGCGGCTCACAACAATGGTAAACAATACATAGTAACAAATCTAATATTTAGCAATCTAAATTACAGTTTTAAGTTAAAAAATCCAAAAGAAACCCCAATAAAAACAAACAAGCACACAGTCGAATCATACACAGAAACTACATGGGCAAGGGGGAGATGTTTCAATTCCCCCATGCCTGACGGCAGAGGTGGGTTTTAAGGAATTTCCGAAAGGCAAGGAGGGTGGGGGCAATCCCTAATCTCTGGGGGGAGTTGGTTCCAGAGGGTCGGAGCCACCACAGAGAAGGCTCTTCCCCTGGGTCCCGCCAGACGACATTGTTTAGTTGACGGGACCCGGAGAAGGCCAACTCTGTGGGACCTAACCGGTCGCTGGGATTCATGCGGCAGAAGGCGGTCCCAGAGATAAACTGGCCCAGTGCCATGAAGGGCTTTATAGGTCATAACCAACACTTTTGAATTGTGACCGGAAACTGATCGGCAACCAATGCAGACTGCGGAGTGTTGAAGTAACATGGGCATATTTAGAAAAGCCCATGATTGCTCTCGCAGCTGCATTCTACACGATTTGAAGTTTCCGAACATTCTTCAAAGGTAGCCCCATGTAGAGAGCGTTACAGTAGTCAAGCCTCGAGGTGATGAGGGCATGAGTGACTGTGAGCAGTGAGTCCCGGTCCAGATAGGGCCGCAACTGGTGCACCAGGCGAACCTGGGCAAACGCCCCCCTCGCCACAGCTGAAAGATGTTTCTCTAATGTGAGCTGTGGATCGAGGAGGGCGCACAAGTCTTATCCGGGTTGAGTTTGAGTCTGTTGACACCCATCCAGGCCCCAACAGCCTCCAGGCACCGGCACATCACTTCCACTGCTTCGTTGACTGGACATGGGGTGGAGATGTAGAGCTGGGTATCATAAGCGTACTGATGATACCTCACCCCATGCCCTTAGATGATCTCACCCAGCGGTTTCATGTAGATATTAAATAGCAGGGGGGAGAGGACCGACCCCTGAGGCACCCCACAAGGGAGAGACCTCGAGGTCGACCTCTGACCCCCTATTTCCCAACTTCTGGTGGGCCCAGTAGGCTTGTGTTTTGCCCATCCCAGACCCCAAAGACTTCCCTGAAGCCAGAGGAGTGTAAAAACAGCCTCCCCCATACTTCTGGAGGCTCTTGGAAGCCAAAAATGCCCTCCCAGAGGCTCTGTGCAAGCCCCAAATCAGGTGGCTGGCACACATATCCACATTGTAGCTAAACTTGGACAATGGCTTGCGTGCCAGCAGATATGGCTCTACGTGCCACCTATGGCCACCCGTGCCATAGGTTCGCCATCACTGCACTAGGTCATGCAAAGGTTGTATAGTGGCCATCTGGAGAGGGATGACTCATAAAGCAACATTCGTGCATCGGTTCTGGTTTAATGTTAACAATTGTAAATTGAGGACTACCTACATATCAACGTTCCAAATATTTTCTATCAATATATTAACCACTAGGTGGCAGCAAATAGTTTGTCATGTACTGTATAGCCAAGTTGTTACACAAGTGTTCTTGAAACTGGAACAAGAAAAGGGGTTGAGTGCAGTGTTCCCTCTAATTTTTTTGGGGGGGTGGGCGGAAAAGTATAGTGTCTGAGCGGCATTCCCTTCGGGACTGGGCGGCACAAAAATAATAAATAAATAAACAAACAAACAAACAAACAAATAAATAAATAAAAAACCCACCCTGTTTGGCCTCAGAGAATTTCAAAATAAAATACTGTACTGTGTGTCTATAACAGTGAGCTCATAATAGGGCAACTCTATCAATATCAAAATGCCACTTAAATAGTTGAGCTAGTTTCAAACTAGATTTTGATTTTCTTTCTCTCTTCCTTACTCCCATTCTTTTTCTTTCTCTTTTCCTTCCTCTCTTTTTTCTGTTTCTCTTCCTCTCTCTCTCCTTCCCTCTCACTCTTTCCCTCTCGGCTTCTGGGCAGGTTTGGAAAACTCTGAGTTGATGATTTTTAAGTGAGCGATTGCTCACTGCTCAGCTTAGAGGGAACTATGGTTGAGTGTCTGACGGAAATAGTCAGCTATTAGTCAGTACAACCATATAAGTTTTCTAGAATTATTGTTGATCCGTTGACCAATCAACTTAAAGCAATTCATCTTTAGGTGGCAACCAGGTTTTTCTTTTCTTTCTTGGCATACAAGCTAATTTGTACAACTACTTTGCAACTAATAGAAAATTTGAAACTCAAGATTGAACCGTGAGCTTGGTTGTTTCTTTCAGGCATTTCATAACCTACTTAGATAGCATCATTAGGGCTTGCAAGTACTAGATAAATGTTGAAGAAGTAGCTTTTGAAAAAACCCTTGGCTGAATTTTGTATCAAATCACAGCATAGGTACTGATTTGATTATTCAAAGGATAAAAGAAGGAAAAATGGTGGCTGAGTCTTAAAGCCTTATTTATACCCAATCATATTCTACTGTACAATAAAATACACTTTTAAAAATTATGTGAAGAGCCCATAGTGATTACAGTGTTCCCTCGATTTTCGCGGGGGATGCGTTCCGAGACCGCCTGCGAAAGTCGAATTTCCGCGAAGTAGAGATGCGGAAGTAAATACGCCATTTTTGGCTATGAACAGTGTCACAAGCCTTCCCTTAACACTTTAAACCCCTAAATTACCATTTCCCATTCCCTTAACCATTTACTCACCATTATTACTGGTACTTACCATTGAATAAGACACTTGGTGATTCTGATATTAATAAACATAATTATTTATTAACAATAATTATTATTATTTTTATTTATTTGCAAAAATTATTAGTTTGGCGATGATGTATGACATCATCGTGCGGGAAAAGCCGTGGTATACAAAAAAACCCTGTGAAGTACTTTTTAATTAATATTTTTTGAAAAACCGTGATATAGGCTATTCGTGAAGTTCGAACCCGTAGAAATCGAGGGAACACTGTACTCCAAAATAGTGGCTATTGCTGCACACTACAAAACGTATATGAGTCCATTTGTATATATTGAGCCATAACTGTAATCAATTTCAAGGCTGCATAACCTATGGTTGGTCAACCCACCGAAAACAAAAAGGAACCACTATTGAAGCCATTGTCCTGGTCCCTCTGACAACCGAAACTGCAAACAGCTGCTGGCTTGGAGGCCAAATGGCATTAAACAGTCTCACAGCACAGCTGCTGGGCCAATTATAGCCAAGCAGATCATCACTTCCAAGCCATGGCCATTATGTGCTACAGGTTGTTGAGATGGGAGATTATCTTCCCATTTTTCTCAGGAAAACACTTATTTTTTTGCTAGAGGATCTTGACTTGGCTCCACCCTGCCTCAGCAGATGCCTGACTCCAAGGTAGGAGACCCATTGGGAGGTCCTGTCCTCAGCAAATGGTAAGTGGAATACCTTCACACCGTAGTAAGTAGGCTGGAAGGTTGATCTCACAAACAGAATTTCCAAAAGGCTCTACATATCACGCCAGTGACCCGGCTATCATCTTAGTCACCTCTGTCTACCGGCTAGCAGCATAAAATTGGGAATAGTTGGGTTCACCTTTAGTACTGCCTTTGCAGTCTGTCTGGCCCAGCCCTAAAGGGAGGCTGTTACTTCCTGACTCACTTCTTTTTTTCTTCTCCAAGCTAGAGAAAAAAATGTAAGGGGAAAAAAACCTCTGAGGTGTTCCAATTGAGAAGTGTAGGGACTTAGAAACATAGAAGACTGACAGCAGAAAAAGACCTCATGGTCCATCTAGTCTGCCCTTATACTATTTCCTGTATTTTATCTTAGGATGGATATATGTTTATCCCAGGCATGTTTAAATTCAGTTACTGTGGATTTACCAACCACGTCTGCTGGAAGTTTGTTCCAAGGATCTACTACTCTTTCAGTCAAATAATATTTTCTCATGTTGCTTTTGATCTTTCCCCCAACTAACTTCAGATTGTGCCCCCTTGTTCTTTGGTTCACTTCCCCATTAAAAACACTTCCCTCCTGGACCTTATTTAACCCTTTAACATATTTAAATGTTTCGATCATGTCCCCCCTTTTCCTTCTGTCCCCCAGACTATACAGATTGAGTTCATTAAGTCTTTCCTGATACGTTTTATGCTTAAGACCTTCCACCATTCTTGTAGCCCGACTTTTCTTAGGATGGGTAAGAAACAGGTGCTGTCCAACTTCCAATCTCTTCTGCCCCTTTATTTAGCTGCGGAAGGCAGAAACCAAACTAGCCAAGGAGGCAGTGCCTAAAGGCCTCCTTTTTAAAGTAGCACATCGAGAGCCTCGCCTTGATCTCCAGAACAAAGATTAGATAGTACACTGGCCAGCAATTCCCACGTAGAAGTTGACTTGAGGCAGAATGTATACAGATAATTCTTGACTTACAATTCCAATTGGACCAGAATTTCTAAGCAAGACAGTTGTCCAAGACAGCCTCACTCGCTTATCTTTTTTGGCAATGCAGTTGTTACATAAAATGTCATTAAGTGAATCCAACCTTGCCTTCTGTAAGTTGAGGACTACCCATATGCAAGACAGACTGCTAGATTTTATAATTTAGAATATCTGGTGACCCTCAGGAATCCCAATGCTACACTTGATCCTCACAACCGTATAAGAAGCAACATTATAGAGCCTACTGTGTAGGGTTGTTGGAGGTTTTTTGCCAAGTTGCTGATGTTCCTGGATCACAGGCTTCGCTTTCAGATAAACAATATTAAATATTTTTTCCAACTTGTAATTTGGGCACCAGCAATTCAGCCTGCAGTATTTTCAGGTGTTCCTCAAAGCCAGAATGAAAATGCTGATGAGTTAAAAACGTAACTTTACAGCGAAACCTATTTTTCCACCATGTTGCTGAACCTGATAGGTTTGATGCAGATAGGGTGGGGTTTTTTCTTTGCCTTTTTGGATGGCTGCCATCAAAGATAAATAGTGTCATCTTGAAATTTTATAAGCATTTTCCTGCATGATTCAGATGAGAAAAGAGATGGGATCATCGGTGGTTCGATTAATTAGAACCAATTAGTGGTTCTAATACTGCAAAGCTGTAAGGCCTGCGTTGGAAACCAAAGCTGTAAGGCCTGCTTTGGAATATCTCCGGGACCGCCTTCTGCCGCATGAATCCCAGCGACCAGTTAGGTCTCACAGAGTTGGCCTTCTCCGGGTCTCATCAACTAAACAATGTCGTTTGGTGGGACCCAGGGGAAGAGCCTTCTCTGTGGCGGCCCTGACCCTTTGGAACCAACTCCCCCCAGATATCAGAGTTGCCCCCACCCTCCTTGCCTTTCGTAAGCTCCTTAAAACCCACCTCTGTCGTCAGGCATGGGGGAAATTGAGACTTTCCCTTCCCCCTAGGCTTATAAAATGTATGCATGGTATGCTTGTATGTATGATTGGTTTCTTAAATTGGGGTTTTTAAAATTAACTTAAATATTAGATTTGTTTACATTGTATTATTATTGCTGTTAGCCGCCCCGAGTCTACGGAGAGGGGCGGCATATAAATCTGATTAATAAATAAATAAACTCTTGGGTTTTACTTGTCAGAAGATTTTTGCTGTCAGAAGAAGAGACTTGGTATTAAAACACAGCCCTTGTAGTTGACTCTTATTTTGGGACTAGTGATAGGGCCCTAACTTTAATTCACTTGATAGTAACTGGCTGATCTGTCAATCTGCCTGAATAGTCAGGTGGGCTGCTAAGGTGGAATGGTGATATTTGCTTGCCCCTGTGGCTCTAAGTGCTAGCGGAGTCCAGCGCAATTCTGCTACTGCACCTGGGCAGGTAGCGAAATCGCGCGCGGACAGGCAGGGGCACAAAGGCTTTTAGTGGCCATGTTGTGTTAGAATATTACTAATATCAACACAATACCTATCGTTTTTTTCTTCTCAGAAACTTTTTATTTTATTTTCCACTTCATATTCAAAGACATGTCAATGCATGTACCTTACATACATCTCAACGACATACATAATTACATATTTCTTAATTAATCTCTTTTATATTTATAACAACACCCCTATCTTATTAATAAGTTATCAGTCTGTATTCGTTTTTCTCTTTCTCACTCCCCGTCTACTCTCACCATCCCTCCTGTCTGCTTTCCTTCCCCTCTCTCCACCCTACCTTCATTCTTCTCTCCACCCCCCTGCCATCTTCTCAAAAACTACTTCTTCCTTCTCCTCTTAACCTTCCCTTGAGTGACTTCATTTTAATAAAATTTTTGTATTAAACAGACTGATATTTGTATTACCAATTAAATTATATTTTTCATGGTGTCCCTTTTCTTCTTATATACTATCTTTAACAATGTTTATTGTCATTTATATTTTAGTCATTGGTATATACATTAAAACTACTAATTACTATGCATATATATTTATGATTTTGTCATCTGGGTTACTGCATTTCTTTATCGCTACTAGTCTTGTACTTTCATTATTATTTCAATCCAATTCCTCACAATACCTATGTAATACCTATACAAAAAATTGACCATAATCACAATATATGAAACATAGAAACATAGAAGACTGACGGCAGAAAAAGACCTCATGATCCATCTAGTCTGCCCTTATACTATTTTTTGTATTTTATCTTAGGATGTTTAAATTCAGTTACTGTACTGTGGATTTATCTACCACGTCTGCTGGAAGTTTGTTCCAAGGATCTACTACTCTTTCACTAAAATAATATTTTCTCATGTTGCTTTTGATCTTTCCCCCAACTAACCTCAGATTGTGTCCCCTTGTTCTTGTGTTCACTTTCCTATTAAAAACACTTCCCTCCTGGACCTTATTTAACCCTTTAACATATTTAAATGTTTCGATCATGTCCCCCCTTTTCCTTCTGCCCTCCAGACTATACAGATTGAGTTCATTAAGTCTTTCCTGATATGTTTTATACTTAAGACCTTCCACAATTCTTGTAGCCCGTCTTTGGACCCGTTCAATTTTGTCAATATCTTTTTGTAGGTGAGGTCTCCAGAACTGAACACAGTATTCCAAATGTGGTCTCACCAGTGCTCTATATAAGAGGATCACAATCTCCCTCTTCCTGCTTGTTATACCTCTAGCTATGCAGCCAAGCATCCTACTTGTTTTCCCTACCACCTGACTGCACTGCTCACCCATTTTGAGACTGTCAGAAATCACTACCCCTAAATCCTTCTCTTCTGAAGTTTTTGCTAACACAGAACTGCCAATACAGTACTCAGATTGATGATTCCTTTTCCCCAAGTGCATTATTTTACATTTGGAAACATTAAACTGCAGTTTCCATTGCTTTGACCATTTATCTAGTAAAGCTAAATCGTGAACTATGAGTTGTCCATCTTATGGGCTTTGTCCTTCTGGAAACCATTTAACAAGAAGGCACATAGCCCTCCGTGGGATGCTTACAGTTCAGATTTCTCAAGTTCAGCTGGGGAGCCATTGTCTCACCGTCCCTCCCATTTCCATCCATCTGTGAATGTGGTCATTCCTTACAGAAAATATTGGAAGTGGACAGGTATATTAGAAGTCTTTCTTTCCAAGGGCCTTTCTCCTGTCTCAACATTCTGGTGAGAAAACTTATCAGGGTACAGCTCATCAGAATTGTTAACTAAGGCACAATTCTTAGTGTCTTAGTTCTAAGACACTAAGAATTACGATGCCGGTTTGCTCATCTTCTGGGTGTAGGTCTGTCATGAGTCACTCTCGATGGAACACTTTCCTCTCAAACTGGATCAGCTGAGTTATTGGCCTCGCCCATCCCTTGCACACAGTAAGCGATGAGATTTCACCTAAGGCTGTGCTTGGAAACAATTTGTCATAGTGTTACATTCTTCCCCTACCCTTTTCTTTATGGAAATCTTGATAGAAACAAATGAAGGTCTTTTCCTTAGAAAGCAGCTTGGATTCTGAGCCCCAGCTATTTTATTTTTTCCTTACAGAGAAGGTGCAGAAAACATTGGTTATTTTTTTTGCAGTGAAATGTTCATACTGGCATAGGGACAGACAGGCATGTCTATTAGTATTTAAAGCAGTGATTTTCAACCTTTTTTGAGCCACGACACATTTTTTACATTTACAAAATCCTGGGGCACACCACCAACCAAAATGACACAAAATGAAACTCTAAGACAGTACATATTATACATATTATCTCCCCCTTGTGTGTGTGTGTGTGTATACACTCTTGAACCATTTCCAAAAGCAGGTGAGGGCTGGGGGGTCTTGCTCTCTTATTCTTTGGGTGCTTTTTATCATATACTTTAAATCAAGAGTCACTTCTCTCTCTCTTTTGTTTCTCTCTTTCCTTTCATTCTCTGCCTCAGTCATTTTCTCATTTATTTATTTTTCTCCCCTTTTTTCTCTCATTTCTCTCTCTCTCCCTTCCTCTCCTGCTCTCTCTCTCTCTCTTTCTTGCTTTCTCTCTCTCTCACTCACTCTTTCTCTCTCTTGCTTTCTTTCTCTTTCTCTCTTTCTCTCTCACACACTCTTTCTTTCTCACTTTCTTTCTTTCTCTCTCTCTTTCTTTCTCTCTCTTTCTCTCTTGCTTTCTTTCTCTCTTTCTCTCTCCCTCTCTCTTTCTCCCCCTCTCTCTTGCTCTCTCTTCCTCTGTGTCTCTTTCTCTCTCTCTCTTTCTCTCTCTCACTCTCTCTCACTCTCTTTCTCTTTCTCTCTCCCCTCTTGCGGCACACTTGACCATGTTCCGTGGCACACTAGTGTGCCGCGGCACACTGAATGAAAAACAGATTTAAAGCAATGAATGCAAATAGTTGCCAATAATTTAGCTTTGGACATTTTGGGGAGAGTGTTTGTTGTTAGTGAGGCATGAAGTGAAAAGACATGTTTCTTTGAGTAGCTGAGTAGTTAGGAATTTTAAACTCTATCTTAAATTTAAGCTATCTTGAAACAGAATTCATTCTTTCATTCAGGTTTCTGTCCCACTTCAATTGCAATAAACTGTACTAAGCCCACACTGAACCTTTGGGAGTTTTTTTCACTTTTTATTTCTTCTTGGGCGGAACTTTAGGCTTCTAATCTCAAAGACTCTACATAAAGGACCTACTCTACGAATTATTAACCTCATTGTGAATTTAAAATCTTTGCCTTCTTGAGAAACCACACTTTATCATGTGATCACTGGTCTGTTTAGCTTCACACTGTTTTTTCTGACACAATGGGGAAGGTGGGCAGTTGGATACTTAAGGGAGGAAACAATTCCTTATTTCTGAATCCAGAGGTGAAAAGAGGTGTTGGAAAGAATCTGAGAGTAACTCTAGCATGATTACATCAAGTATAAATTGTATAGGAGAATCAATTTGGTAAGCTTTCAAAATTCTGTTCCGTTACCTTATTAGTACTCTTTCTAGAAATTCAAGAGGTTATTTTTTCCTGAACTTTATTATTATTATTATTATTATTATTATTATTATTATTATTATTATTTATTAGATTTGTATGCCGCCCCTCTCCGAAGATACATGACACCTGAGTGATAGCAAATGTCTCACTTTGTCCTATCGCTCCTTGAGTTATACATGCATCCTTCTTCCTGCTAAACTGAATATTCACACAGGGAGGGGGGAATAGTCACGACTGCATAACAGAACCACTATATTATTTAGTGACCAGCGACCGGTTAGGTCCCACAGAGTTGGCCTTCTCTGGGCCCCGTCGACTAAACAATGTCGTTTGGCGGGACCCAGGGGAAGAGCCTTCTCTGTGGTGGCTCCGGCCCTCTGGAACCAGCTCTCCCCGGAGATTAGAACTGCCCCCACCCTCCTTGCCTTTCGTAAACTTCTTAAAACCCACCTTTGCCGTCAGGCATGGGGGAACTGAGATATCTCCCCCGGGCCTATACAGTTTATACATGGTATGTTTGTGTGTATGTTTGCTTTTAAGAATGGGGTTTTTAGTGTTTTTTAAATTATTAGATTTGTTTTACATTGTCTTTATTATTGCTGTGAGCCGCCCTGAGTCTATGGAGAGGGCCGGCATACAAATCTAATAAATAATAAATAATAATATTTATTTGTTTGTTTTTGTTTTTTTTAAAATATTTTTTATTGATTTTTAACAATTTAACATCACACAACATAAAACAGTGCGTAATTTGTTTGTTTGTTTATTTATTTATTTATTTCTATTAAAAAACCAACCACACCCATTCGTACAATACTCATACAATAATTCGTTGGCCAGGGGCTAAGATCTAATCAGCCCTAGCCTGACAACATAAATGAGTCTGAAGACCCTTACGGAAGGCGAGGAGGGTGGGGGCAGTACAACTCTCCGGGGGGGAGCTGATTCCAGAGGGCCGGGCCCCCACAAAGAAGGCTCTTCCCCTAGGCCTCGTCAAATGATATTGTCTGGGGGACGGGACCTGGAGAAAGCCGACTCTGTGGGACCTCATATTACAAGATAAGACCCTCACAGCTGGAAAATCCCCCTCCCTTGGGGGTCTGGGAAATAGACTAATGGTTTGCTAACCAGATATCTTTCAAATGCATTGGGAATGCTTCTCCCAGGAATCCAGGCCAGCACATCCATTGTTATCTGGACACATCTGTATGGTGCCACGTTGGGGAAAGTGTGATAGTGAGTTATTGAACAACTACCGGTAGCATGGCTTGGTGTGACTCACATTTTAACATTCAAATCCTTTAAATTGAGAAATAAGCTGCTGTTGAGTCATGAAGGGCTGCAGTTCAGTTGTAGAGCACAAGCTTAGCACAGTGATCTAAGACTCTGTTCCCACATCCCTTCTAATTGTTTTATCAGTGGTACCAATCAGAGGTGGGTTCCTCCCGGTTCGGACCGGTTTTATGGAACCGGTAGTAACTTGGCAGCCTGGGTCGCTGGAACCAGCAGAAACCGAGGCCTGCCACACCCCTGAACTGGTTCTCTCGGCAATGCTATAGGCCCCTCCATCTTGTTTTTTTGTTTCTGAACATGTGCAGAAGCTGGTTTTTTAGCACTGCATGCCCATGTGAAGCGCGCGCACCGCAACAGCAAACCAGCAGCGAAGAAAGTCAGATCCCGCCCCGGTACCAATGTAATTCACCACTTACACATTTCAGTCTAAACCATTTAAACAAGCAACCTCCTAGAATTCCAAGGTGTAAAATTAGGGAAAAAAAGAAGATAAGAGAAAGAAACAAGGGGAAAACACATAAACCAAAGAACAACAGCAATATTATAAGCGGGCCCCAGGGGAAGAGCCTTCTCTGTGGCAGCCCCGACTCTCTGGAACCAGCTCCTCCCAGAGATTAGAACTGCCCCTACCCTCCTTGCCTTTCGTAAACTCCTCAAAACCCACCTTTGTCGTCAGGCATGGGGGAACTGAAATATCTCCCCTGGGCCTATACAATTTATGTATGGTATGTTTGTATGTATGTCTGCTTAATAATGGGGTTTTTAAAATATTTTAAATTGTAAATTATTAGATTTGTTATGAACTGTTTTATTGTGTTGTGAGCTGCCCCGAGTCTACGGAGAGGGGCGGCATACAAATCTAATTAATAATAATAATAATAATAATAATAATAATAATAATAATAATTTCTTCCCTTATATATATATATATGCCAACATACGATTTTATATATGCAACTTCTTATGGAGTTTTGAACAACAGATTAAACTGAGGCTATACTGAATTATACTTTTTAATCTTATCTCTCCAAATCTTCATAATCAAAGGATCATATAACAAAGGAGAGATTGCCGCAACTTGAATGATATATTTGTGGAGTGGAAAATGGCCACAAGAACCATCCCATCTAACACTGTATTTTATGGGGAAAACAGTCCATTCTTGAGAGGTATATTTAAACATATAGTAGCTGCAACTTTGAGCAATTATTCATGACCCTAACATTTGTGGTAATAGAAATTAATTCTTGACCATCTTACTGTAACATTCTAATATACTGGAATAATGATTTAATGTCTCCCCTTGAAAAGGACCGGCTATTTATAATGTTGTGTAAGAGAATTTTCTATTAAGTGAGATTTGCTCCATTTAATGACCTACTGCCACAGTTGTTAAGCAGTTGTTAAGTTAATAACAGCAGTTGTTAAATTAATCTGGGTTCCCTCATTGACTTTGTCAAAATCCATCTGGGAAGTTACAGATGGCAGTCACATGACCCCCGGACAGTCATAAATAGTTGCCAGTTGCCAAGCACCCAAAGTTTTGATCATATGACCATGGGATGTTGCAATGGTCGTAAGTGCGAAAAAGCAGTCGTCACTTTTTTCAGTGTCATCATAACTTCAAGTGGTCACTAAATGAAGGTGTGTAAGTGAAGGACTGCCTATAGTGACAGATTTGATTGGTGCTAGTCTTTCATGTATATAAGTACAGAATGGGTCATCACTTGAGACTATAAAGTGGGCAGGTCATGCACCACAGAAATACTCAAAAAAGTCCATTCCAAAGAATATTGCCCTCATTCTGGTGAAGTAATTGTTAGATACAGCAGTGGTGGGGTTTTTTTTAATTTACAGACTGTTTTTGTTTTAAATTTGAGCCAATACTGTAATTTGAATTCACCCTCGAGGTTAAAAAATACTCGACGTCTTTAATTTAACATATTACTATTCCCATTAACTGTATTTCTCTGAACTTTATCGACTCTTCGGCTCCTTTAATATACACGGCTCCTTACGTTGTAGAAAGACTGCAGTCTCACAAGCAATATAATTTAAGATGAGTAATTTAATTAAGTTTGAGGTTCCCTAGATCAGAGGTCTACAACCTTGGCAACCTTAAGACTTGTGGACTTCAACTCCCAGAATTCCTCAGACAGCAAAGCTCCAAGGTTGGAGACCCCTACCCTAGAATACTGGCACACACAGGATAGAGGAGATTTTATTTATTTATTATTTATTTTATTTTATTTTATTTTATTTTATTAATTCATTTGTCCAATACACAAATACATAGGAAGAAAAATAGACATGTGATAATATAAAAGAGGGTGAAAGTGAACTTAGAGGAGAGGATATATGAAAGAAAGAAAATATATATGATAAGTGAGAGAAAGGAAAGATAATTGGACAGGGGACGAAAGGCACACCAGTGCACTTATGTACACCCCTTACTGGCCTCTTAGGAACCTGGAGAGGTCAACCGTGGATAGTCTAAGGGAGAAGGGTTGGGGGTTGGGAGTTGACAATATTGAGTCCGGTAATGAGTTCCACGCTTCGATAACTCGATTGCTGAAATCATATTTTTTACAGTCAAGTTTGGCGCGGTTCGTATTAAGTTTGAATCTGTTGCGTGCTCTTGTGTTGTTGCGGTTGAAGCTGAAGTAGTCATTGACTGGTAGGACATGGCAGCATATAATCTTGTGGGCAATGCTCAAATCGTGTTTTAGGTGCCGTAGTTCTAGGCTTTCTAGGCAAAGACAGAAAGCATCGCGACCAGCGGCAGCTCAGGTTGAAGAAATACTGTACAGTGGGACCTCATCTTACGAACGCCTCTTCTAACGAACTTTTCAAGATACGAACCCGGTGTTTAAGATTTTTTTGCCTCTTCTTCCGAACTATTTTCACCTTACGAACCCAAGCAGCTGCTGCTGGGATGAAGGGGTTTCTTTTTTCCCCCTTTTTTGAAGAAAGAAAAGGGAGGGGCTGCTTGGAGTGGGAAAGATTTTGCAGAGAACAACGTGCTTGCAAAGGCACTGAAAGGGTGTCTTTTTAAGAAAGAAAAGGGAGGAGGGAGGGGCAGCTTGGAGGAGGAAAGGTTTTGCAGAGAACAACGTGCTTGCAAAGGCACTGAAAGGGTGTCTTTTTAAGAAAGAAAAGGGAGGAGGGAGGGGCAGCTTGGAGGAGGAAAAGTTTTGCAGAGAACAACGTGCTTGCAAAGGCACTGAAAGGGTGTCTTTTTAAGAAAGAAAAGGGAGGAGGGAGGGGCAGCTTGGGGGAGGAAATTTTTTGCAGAGAACAACGTGCTTGCAAAGGCACTGAAATGGTGTCTTTTGAAGAAAGAAAAGGGAGGAGGGAGGGGCAGCTTGGGGGAGGAAAGATTTTGCAGAGAACAACGTGCTTGCAAAGGCACTGAAAGGGTGTCTTTTGAAGAAAGAAAAGGGAGGAGGGAGGGGCAGCTTGGGGGAGGAAAGATTTTGCAGAGAACAACGTGCTTGCAAAGGCACTGAAAGGGTGTCTTTTGAAGAAAGAAAAGGGAGGAGGGAGGGGCAGCTTGGGGGAGGAAAGATTTTGCAGAGAACAACGTGCTTGCAAAGGCACTGAAATGGTGTATTTTGAAGAAAGAAAAGGGAGGAGCGCCCCCCTTGCCTTTCTTCCTTCCCACTCACCCTTTAGCCTAGCCTTGCTTCTTCCACTCGCCCCCTTTAGCTGCTCCTCCCTGCCCTCTGTTCGCCTCCCTTCTAAAGTTTGGGATTTTCCTGAAGGATTTGCACGCATTATTTGCTTTTACATTGATTCCTATGGGAAACATTGTTTCGTCTTACGAACTTTTCACCTTACGAACCTCCTCCTGGAACCAATTAAGTTCGTATGATGAGGTACCACTGTATATGTGTGCTGCCCCCTGGAGGGGAGGAGTAGTCCTACCCTACTCTGGTCCATCGTTTTTGCCAAAGCTTGTACCTAGACAAGAAGCCTCTTGCTCAAGACGTTCCCAAAAGCCTGCATTTCCACATCCTAGGCAGGTATGCGTTCACTCGCTCACGGCTCTGGCTCCAAGGTGAATCACTGCAACTCCTTTTAAGGAGAGGCGGCATGAAAGGAAGTGGGGGAAGGGTCCACGGAAAGCTTTCTTCACCACGCCTTGTTCTCCCTTCAGGCTGAGACGCCAAGCCAAAAGCTGATCCCAGCAGCTAAACGCGGCAGAGATTCCGACAGCTTCGCTAGCAGCTGCCTGATCCCTCTCCAAACCGGCCTCCTTGACCAGCACTCCCTTCTCACTGCCTATTCACAATGGCCAGGAACCACCTAGTGCAAAAGGCCAAGCTAGCCGAACAGGCCGAGCGCTATGAGGACATGGCTGAATTCATGAAGGCCGTGGTGGAGGATGAAGCCGAGCTCTGTAACGAAGAACGCAACCTGCTCTCGGTTGCCTACAAGAACGTGGTCGGCTGCCAGCGATCGGCATGGCGGGTTGTCTCCAGCATCGAGCAGAAGACGGAGGAAGGAGATGACAAAGCTCAGCTGGTCAGCGAATACCGGGAGAAGATCGAGAAAGAGCTGAAGGACGTCTGCAACGTGGTCTTGGGGCTCTTAGACAAGCATCTCATTCAGAAAGCCAGCGACCCAGAAAGCAAAGTCTTCTATCTAAAAATGAAAGGCGACTACTACCGTTACCTGGCTGAGGTGGCCGGTGGGGATGACCGGAAGCAAATCATTGACAATGCCCGAAAAGCTTACCAAGAGGCAATGGACATCAGCAAGCAAGAGATGCAACCCACCAATCCCATCCGCCTGGGCCTTGCTCTTAACTTCTCCGTCTTCTATTATGAAATTTCCAATGCTCCAGAAGAAGCCATCAAGCTGGCCAAGACCACCTTCGATGAAGCCATGGGTGACCTCCACACGCTCAGCGAAGACTCCTACAAAGACAGCACCCTCATCATGCAACTTCTCAGGGACAATCTGACACTATGGACAGCGGAGTGCTCGGGAGAAGACGGCGGAGAAGCAGGGGAAGAACCAAAGAACTGAACTTTTTAGACCATAGAATGATGGTAACTCCACATCTCCCTTCCTCTTTTTTTGTTCTTTTTCCAACACATGGTATTTTTTTTTTTGTAAGACGCATCTCTAGTTCCTGAAAGTTTCAACGGGATTTTGACAGCAGAAGGGGATGATGGATTCATAAAGGACATAAGCATTTATCCGCTCGTCCTCATGTGACAGCTTTGGGATTACCTTGGTCCTCGGGCCCTGTTCTTCTTGGTATGTGACATCTGCTAGACTCACCGCAGCCTGGAACTCCTTGCTTGGTGCTATTTTTTTTCCCTTCATAAACTCTTGTGTTTGGTACAGCATCTGGTTAATACAATTGTTCTGGTATGGGATAGAAATATATATATATATGTATATGTATGTATGTAGATTGTTCTGAGTTCGGGTTTTGCCCCGTGTAATATTTTGAGTGTCTATGCGACGTTTCGGTGAAATCACATTCACCATCATCAGGCTGAAGTTGTAAGCTTTGTGCTGCTGTAAATATAGTTTATTTAAATATGTAAACTACATCTACAGCAGCACGAAGCTTACAACTTCAGCCTGATGATGGTGAATGTGATGTCACTGAAACGTCGCATACACACTCAAAATATTACACGGGGCAAAACCTGAACTCAGAACAATCTGCATACATATACCCGTGAAAATCTACGAAAATAAATATGTATGTATGTATATATATATATATATATATATATATATATATATATAAATTGTATGTCTAACTGTGAACCAAAACTAAAACCCAAAAGCTTAAACATTATTTTGCATGGCAAAGGTACCAAAACAGTAGTTCTGAACCAAGTTAAACCAGAATACTTATTTTTGCTTTCTCCAGTGCTTTTGTTCTGTGGGGTTTTTTCACACCAGGCCAGATGTTGGAAACGGGGCCTTCGTGTGAACGTGGGAGGATTTCTCCTAAGGGGTTAAAGCTAGCAATCTCAAGAGACCCTCTTGTTTACTGTGGTGTTTACTGTGGTGGCTTGCTGCAAATACCGTACTCTTTCCCCAATAAAAATTCACGTTTATGCCTGCCTTTCGTAGTCCTGGTCTTCCGTTCCATGTCTGGTCGCTTCCAGGTGAGAGGGAGGATGTGACCCTCTTAAAAGCCGTTTCAGAGGTAGGAACACAAGACTAAGCAAAAAGTATGGTGAGCAGGTTGATACATGTTGGACGTTTCCCTGCTCCTCGGAAATCCAAGGTTTT
Organism: Erythrolamprus reginae; assembly: GCF_031021105.1. Classification (NCBI taxonomy): domain Eukaryota; kingdom Metazoa; phylum Chordata; class Lepidosauria; order Squamata; family Dipsadidae; genus Erythrolamprus; species Erythrolamprus reginae. The sequence goes on from NC_091960.1 coordinate 33,408,298, forward strand.
CCTGCAGGCTTTGGGGGAGGAGGTGGGAAAACAGCCTGTCTGTAGCAAGAGCAGCAATGTGTAGGTTTCATCGAGGAAAGGGGAAGGCCGGAGTTGCGAAATGGCTTTAAAGATAGGAATCTTTTGATCTGGGCGGAAAACGATGCGTCCTCCCCTACTCCAAGAGAAAGAGCACATGCTTTTATTTCCCAGGACCACAAACGCTTCTCCCTTATTCAGGAAGCACATAACCAGGCATCAGATCCCACTCATGGAAGCTTTATTTTACTTTTTTTTTTTTGGACTGGGTGCGATCAGAGGGTTTTTTTTTACATCCAACACTAAATGCAGATCAACCCTTTGCACTACAGAATATGGGGGTGTTATATGACTCTGTTCTCTTTTGGCTCACATTTGGTTTATTTTAAACACCAGGAAAGCCTATTGATTTTCCTTTTAAAAAAACCACCCCAAAATCTGTGACTAAGAATGTAATTATCTACCTACCTATCATCTATCTATCTATCTATCTATCTATCTATCTATCTATCTATCTATCTATCTATCTATCTATCTATCATCTACCTACCTACCTATCATCTACCTACCTACCTACCTATCTATCTATCTACCTACCTATCTATCTATCTATCTATTTGACTTCTATGCTGCCCAATGCCGAAGGACTCAGGGCGGCTTACAATAATAATATAAATAGAAATACAAATAGATACAAAGCAATAAAAAAGAAATTGAATATAATCTAAACTGTGTAAACCCCCATATTAAAAGAAACCCAATTGATATAAACCAGTCAATCCCATACATATATACTGTACATATAATTTCTTGGAGGGGGGTGGCATATAAATCAAATAAATAAATAAATAAATTAGTTTTCTTCTTGATCGTTCAGGAAACAGAAAGTGTCAGAAAATTCTGTATGTCTCTTGCTTAATTTCCTTAGCACTTCCAGGTGGATCTCAAGATCAATTTGGGATCTTGAAAAGCGTCCATCTTTCATGCCAGAGAAAGGTGAATCAGTTATCTTTGAATGATTTGTTTGTTCCTAGCTGGTGGGCTATGGGAAGACATATATTTGGCATCATCTGTCCTTGAACCTCCAGGTAGAGGTGGGAGTATAACTCTTCTATCTGTACCTAGTGAATCAGCCAGCTTAGTCAGAAAGGATGAAAAATATAATAAGCAAGATAAATATATATAAACAGCATAATAAAAATGTTCCCATCCCCGGTAGTTAATTGATCTAGATGGAACAACTGTCTGATTTAATTTAAGACAGTTTCCTATCTTAAGGTTATCATTATGGACTTACTTCTCTTAGGAGAAACTTTATCTTTTATTAAGGAAGAATCCTTGGAGAATATTATTCCCCAATACCTGTATGAATTACCAAAGGTAGTTTTAATTTCACTGCTTTTTGAAAAAAACGGAGCTTTCGCTTTGTTCTTAGAAATCTTCCATGCGCCATTCATTTTTGAACATCCAATCTCAGAACTACAATGGTGAAATCATGCAAGTGTATTTTTACTTCGGCTGCCCCTACATAGGCTAAGACGTTCTCTAGCACAGTGTTTTTCAACCAGTGTGCCGCGAGACATGGTCAGGTGTGCCGCGAAGCTCAGAGAGAGAGAGAAAGAAAGCAAGAGAGAGAGAGAGAGAGAAAGAGAGGGAGGGAAGGAGAGAGAGAGAAAGACATAGAGGGAGATAGGGAGGGAGAGAGAAAGAGCAAAAAAGAGGAAGGAAGGAAGAGAAAGAAAGAGGGATGGAGAGAGAAAGAAGGAAGGGAGAGAAAGAGGGAGGGAGAGAGAAATAGAGCAAAGGGAGGAAGAGAGAGATAATTTTTTTGTCCAAACTTTTTTTAGCCCCCACCCTCCCCCCACTCAATGTGCCCCAGGGTTTTGTAAATGTAAAAAATGTGCCGCAGCTCAAAAAAGGTTGAAAATCACTGCTCTAGCAGACCAAGTGAAGAAAGCAAGACTCACCTATCCTTGATGTCTCCATATTGCATTTATTTCTGAGGTCAAGAAAAAAAAAAGGACCCCACCTAACTATCCTGTGGTAGGGTGGCAAAGTAGCCTCACATTTATTTGGGAACAGAAATCATGCTAGTAGTTAATGAGCTCAGGTGCTGAAGGCCTTCAGATGCTCATGATCTATGACCGAGGTCTTCAAACTTGGCCACTTTAAGACTTGTGGACTTCAACTCCCAGCTGGCTGGAGAATTCTGGGAGTTAAAGTCCACAAGTCTTAAAGTTGCCAGGTTTGGAGACCCCTGATCTATGAGAAGAAAAGAACCCAGCCACAGATCAACTATCGTGACCCAAGACAAGCTTGAAGAAACTTCACTTCTTTCTCTGGGGGCAAGTGATTTCCAGCCCTCAATTTGCAAGAGAAACCTCCAGAATCCTAGCGTTCTCCATCTTTATTTCCTTTCTTTGCACAGTTGCTTTGTTAAACGCACCACCACAAGACAGAGACAACGTTGGCAGCTTTGTCTTGTGTGAAACTGGGAAGGGCGTGCCTGACTTCAGGCAGTTGAGAACTGGGACGTTTCATCTTGATGTCTCTGGATTACAAAGTTCCCAGGTCTACTCCCTAACAGGCAGATGTCTTTCTCCTTAAAAGCTTATGAATGGTTTTGAATGAAATCAGGGGCCTCCAAACCTGGCAACTTTATGACGTGTGAACTCCCAACTCCCAGAATTCCTCAGCCAACCTCAATTAGATGAGCCGATGGCCTGGCTCGATATAAGAAAGCACTCAATGTTCTGGTATTACGGCAGGTCGGAGAAGATGTATGCCTGCTACACTGTTAAAAAAAAATCTGTTAAAAGCAAGACAGATGTATTTATTTATTTATTGGATTTGTATGCCGCCCCTCTCCGTAGACTCGGGGCGGCTAACGACAGTGGTAAAAACAACATGCGACAATCCAATACTGTACTAAAACAACTAAAAACCCTTATTTTAAAACCAATCATACATACATACAAACATACCATACATAAATTGTAGAAGCCTAGGGGGAAAGAATATCTCAGTTCCCCCATGCCTGACGACAGAGGTGGGTTTTAAGAAGCTTACGAAAGGCAAGAAGGGTGGGAGCTATTCTAATCTCTGGGAGGAGTTGGTTCCAGAGGGCTGGGGCCGCCACAGAGAAGGCTCTTCCCCTGGGTCCCGCCAAATGACATTGTTTAATCGACGGGATCCAAAGAAGGCCAACTCTGTGGGACCTAATTGGTCACTGGGATTTGTGCGGCAGAAGACGGTCCTGGAGATAACCTGGCCCGGTGCCATGAAGGGCTTTATAGGTCATAACCAACACTTTGAATTGTGACCGGAAACTGATCGGCAACCAATGCAGACTGCGGAGTGTTGGTGTGACATGGGCGTATTTGGGAAAGCCCATGATTGCTCTCACAGCTGCATTCTGCACAATCTGAAGTTTCCGAACACTTTTCAGATACTTGTGGATACAAGAAAGGAGATGGGGTGAATTCTAGCAAGGAATCCAGATCAGATAAAATGTTTGCACAAGTTTGTTTAGGAGCAACATACGCATACGAGTGTCGCCCAAAAAGTAATGCACCACTTTTTTCCCCTTCAACAATTATTTATTGAATACAGTGAAACTTACACACAAGAAAGAATGATATTTCTTCTACACTCCCTATTTTTCCACATAATCTCCGTCCTGTTCTATGACCTTCCTCCAGCAAGACACAAGGGCGTGTATGCCCTGTTGGTACCACTCCTTGTTCTGGTCGCGAAGCCATTTCTGCAATGAACTGTCTTCTAATGGCCTCAACAGTGTTCCCTCTAATTTTTTGGGGGGGTGGGCGGAAAAGTATAGTGTCTGAGCGGCAATCCCTTTGGGACTGGGCGGCACAGAAATAATAAATAAACAAACAAACAAACAAACAAATAAAAAACCCACCCTGTTTTGCCTCAGAGAATTTCAAAATAAAATACTGTACTGTGTGTCTATAACAGTGAGCTCATAATAGGGCAACTCTATCAATATCAAAATGCCACTTAAATAGTTGAGCTAGTTTCAAACTAGATTTTGATTTTCTTTCTCAAAATTTACACATGCACTCCTGACAATTCAAATACAGTGGAACCTTAAGATACGAACTTAATTGGTGCCGGGGGGAGGTTCGTAAGACGAAAGGTTCGTAAGACGAAACATTGTTTCCCATAGGAAACAATGTAAAGTCAATTAATCTGTGCAACCCCAAAAAAAACCCGCAAAAAAAACGCTGCCGCCCGGCTGTCACCTTTTAAAACAGCCTGGGGGCTTCTCAGCGACCTCCCCAACGCCGGGTTCGGCATTGGGGAGGTCGCCGAGAAGCCCCCAGGCTGTTTTAAAAGGTGACAGCCGGGCTGGGGGGGGTTGCTGGGAACATCGGCGCGGGAGGCAGGAGATGATTGGGCGACCGGAGCAGCAACACCGCCGCCGTCGCCGCCACGTCCGGCTCGGCTTCCCTGGCTGCTTGGCCGGGGGGGGGGGGGGGCTCGGGCGAAAGGGGCTGCAGACGCAGAGATTTGCCTCCCACCCCTCGCCCGTGCCGCCGGCGCGTCATCTTCCCTCCCAGACAAAAAAGGCTGGCTTTCGGGGAGGAAGGGGCGTGCTCGGCTCTGCGTCTCCAGCCCCTTTCGGCCAAGCCTCCCTGGCCAAACAGCCAGGGAATCCGGGCCGGGCGTGGCGGTGAGGGGCTGGAGACGCAGAGCCGAGCACGCCCCTTCCTCCCCGAAAGCTGGCCTTTTTGTCTGGGAGGGAAGATGACACGCCGGCAGCACGGGCGAGGGGTGGGAGGCAAATCTGCGTCTCCAGCCACTTTCGGCCGAGCCCCCCCCCCGGCCAAGCAGCCAGGGAAGCCGAGCCGGGCGTGGAACATCGGCGCGGGAGGCAGCTCGGCCGAAAGGGGCTGGAGACGCAGAGCCGAGCACGCCCCTTGCTCCCCGAAAGCCGGCCTTTTTGTCTGGGAGGGAAGATGATGCGCCAGCGGCACGGGTGAGGGGTGGGAGGCAAATCTCTGCGTCTCCAGCCCCTTTCCTCCGAGCCCCGCCGGCCAAGCAGCCAGGGAAGCCGAGCTGGGCGTGGCAGGGAACATCGGCTGGAGACGCAGAGATTTTTTTGTTCTAGAACTGGGGGAACCTGGTGTTTCATGGTGCATATGTACTAGGCAGGTGGTCTGCATAAACTTTACCAAAATGAAATGATGGCTGGAAAAAACAGGATGACCTTCTCAAGAAGATCCTTCCCTTATTTCATCTTTCTCATCTTTCTGACCTCTGTAGAACCACACAATCACTGGCCCTCTTCTCTGCCTCTGAATTTCTAGAATTCACTACCACAAGTGGGCAAACACATTTTGACAATACAGTGATACCTCGTCTTACAAACGCCTCGTCATACAAACTTTTCGAGATACAAACACGAGGTTTAAGATTTTTTTGCCTCTTCTTACAAACTATTTTCACCTTACAAACCCCCCGCCCCCGCTGGGATGCCCCGCCTCCGGACTTCCGTTGCCAGCAAAGCACCCGTTTTTGCGCTACTGGGATTCCCCTGAGGCTCCCCTCCATGGGAAACCCCACCTCCAGACCTCCGTGTTTTTGTGATGCTGTAGGGGAATCCCTGCAGTGCAAAAAACGGGCGCTTCGCTGGCAACGGAAGTCCGGAGGTGGGGTTTCCCAGCGAGGGGAGCCTCAGTGAAATCACAGCATCACAAAAACACAGAGGTCCGGAGGTGGGAGGGGAGCCTCAGGGGAATCCCAGCAGTGCAAAAACGGGCGCTTCGGCTGGCAAAAGGGGTGAATTTTGGGCTTGCACACATTAGATTAGATTAGATTAGATTTCTTGGATTTATATGCCGCCCCTCTCCGCAAACTCGGGGCGGCTCACAACAAGGTAAAAACAATACATAATAACAAATCCAATACCCACCAATCCAATTACAATTTTAAACTAAAAAATTCATAAAAAACAACCCCGGAATATTAAAAAACATGCATACAATCAATCTAACACCAAAACAACATGGGCAAGGGGCAGATGTTTCAGTTCCCTCAGGCCTGACGGCAGAGGTGGGTTTTAAGGAGTTTGCGAAAGGCAAGGAGGGTGGGGACAATCCTAATCTCAGGGGGGAGCTGGTTCCAGAGGGTCAGAGCCGCCACAGAGAAGGCTCTTCTCCTGGGTCCCGCCAGACGACATTGTTTAGTCGACGGGACCCGGAGAAGGCCAACTCTGTGGGACCGAACCGGTCGCTGGGATTCGTGCGGCAGAAGGTGGTCCTGGAGATATTCTGGTCATTATTCTGGTCATGAAGACATTAATCGCTTTTCCATTGATTCCTATGGGAAACATTGTTTCGTCTTACAAACTTTTCACCTTAAGAACCTCGTCCGGGAACCAATTAAGTTTGTAAGACAAGGTATCACTGTACCTTGCAATTTATATCCTGTGTACCGGTAGTGTCAACCGCTGGTGGTCTGGAGAACGGTAGCAGCTGCAGTGCGAGGCTCGGCCCACCTGCCCAGACATCGCCATTTTCTTGTTCTTAACCGTCTGCGGCTGCGCAAAGCTTTCTGCGTATGCGCAGAAGGTGAAAAAGCACGCACAGTGGTGGTGCACGCCCGCTTCCGAACCGGTAGGGAAGGTAAGTAGATTTTACTGCTCACTCAAGATTCTTATTTGCAAAGGGGGAAATCAGTAGGGAAAGTTTCGCAAGGACACAACGGCTGACTCAGTGCAATAACCGACCTTTATGCGGGCCTGTTATTCTATTGCAAGGCTCTTGTTGGGCCGCATGCAACGTATGGACAAGATGAATGACCATTGGTGTTGCAACTAAACCTGTAATAAGTCACAGATGCAGGAGAGGAAACTGAAGGAATCTACAAACTGTTGGTGTGTAGGATGCGTCATCCGCTTATCCATTTAAATACAGTGTTCCCTCGATTTTCGCGGGTTCGAATTTCGCGAATAGCCTATACCACGGTTTTTCAAAAAATATTAATTAAAAAATACTTCACAGGTTTTTACTATAACAAGTTTTTCTCCGCCCGATGACGTCATACATCATCGCCAAACTAATAATTTTTGCAAATAAATAACAAAAATAATAATTATTGTTAATAAATAATTATGTTTATAAATATCAGAATCACAAAGTGCCTTATTCAATGGTGAGTACCAGTAATAATGGTGAGTAACTGGTTGTTAAGGGAATGGGAAATGGTAATTTAGGGGTTTAAAGTGTTAAGAGATGGCTTGTGATACTGTCTATAGCCAAAAATGGTGTATTTACTTCTGCATCTCTACTTCGTGGAAATTCGACTTTCGCGGGCAGTCTCGGAACGCATCCCCCACGAAAATCGAGGGAACACTGTATAATCCTTTTGGGTGGTGCCTGTTCTCCATTTAATTGAATGTAGTGGGTCTTTACTTTATTTTATAAACCGGGTGAGAAGTGGATAAAAAGGTGCAGGGATTGCCGAAGGGCTCCCCTAGAGATACAGTTCAAAAATTCAGATTTCTCAGCTGCATGTTGGACTGTGAAAAATGGTGTTCTTATCTGCCTTCTTAACCTGTGCAATTATGTAGATTAAAGCCATGTCCCCTCCCACGGCGTTTTCAGATAAGATAAACTCCATCCAGTATCATCCATCATCTTCATTTCTCTGCCTGTGTCAGCTGGTTTATGTACTGTTCTAAGCCAGCACATGGGCACACATCTTGATGGACAGGAATTACGCTATTTGAAGCATGGGAAGGGCAGCCGTTGGCAAATTGGGAAGCCCAGTGGGCAGGACCCAGAACGCAAGGGAGCAGAATTGAGTTTTTCCATTGCTTGCTCCTGACTTTGAGAGCAATTAGGTTTCATTCCAGGGATATTCTTCATGGGATGGTGCAGAAAGCCAAGGGCAGCTGCTGGGGGAATACAAGTCAAGAGGCAGCTGCTGAGAATTTAAAAGCTCGGCCTGTTTTTCTACATGTAGTAGATACTCACAAAGCAAGAAGAACTTCCAACTGTGAGGTCTGTAGTGCTCTCTGGACTGGGTTATTTTTCCTGCAGACTTTTCATTACGCAAGCTAGGTAACTCCATAAATAGTGCTACCCCCAGAGGTGGGTTTCAGCAGTGGGTTTCTGGCTGCTTCTGGAGAACCAGTAGCGGAAATTATGGGTACTTTAAAGCAGTGTTTCCCAACCTTGGCAACTTGAAGATATTTGGACTTCAACTCCCAGAATTCACCAACCAGCAAATACTGGCTGGGGAATTCTGGGAGTTGAGGTCCAAATATCTTCAAGTTGCCAAGGTTGGGAAACACTGCTTTAGAGAACTGGTAGTGGAAATTATGAGTAGTCCGGAGAACTAGTAAATACCACCTCTGACTGGGCCTGTCCCCATCTGTTCTCTGCCTCCTGAGTTCTAGTTGATCAGGAGGAAATGGAGATTTTGCAATATCCTTCCCTCAGGAGTGGGGGGAGAATGGAGATTTTGCAGTATCCTCCCCCCAGGTGTGGGGAGGAAATGGGGATTTTGCAGTATCCTTCCCCTGGAGTGGGGGGAGAATGGAGATTTTGCAATATCCTCCCCCCAAGAGTGGGGAGGAAATGGGGATTTTTCAGTATCCTTCCCCTGGAGTGGGGTGAGAATGGAGATTTTGCAATATCCTTCCCCAGGAGTGGAGAGGGAATGGAGATTTTGCAGTATCCTTCCCCTGCCATGCCCACAGAACTGGCAGTGAAAAGATTTTTTTTTAAACCCACCACTGGCTAATCCTGATGATGTTATCTAGTTTGGGTAACTCAACATCTGCAAGGAAACCAACCAATCTCAGAGAGGACCAAGCGCCCCTCGTGTCAACCCTGAGCAATTGAGGCCACCATCCTGAATTTTTGAACCACACCCCGTGGATGTCTCTGGGAATTGGGGGAGAGAGGAAGAAAACAGGTTAGACTCCTTACAGTGAGGTCAGGCTTGAGAAACTACTTGGAGTGATGCCTGCAGCGTTATATTTCCATAGAGGGAGAGTGGTTAGGATGGTAAACTAGAACTGGGCAACAACCCACAGCCCAGTCTCTTCTCAACTCCAGAAGTTGGTTGGTGACTTTGGGCCAGTCTTGCTCTGTGAGGTGCACAAAATGGACATCCTCCTTATTTGCTACCCTGAGCTCTCAGTGAAAAGGTGAGCTTAAAAATCTTAATAATAACAACAACAACAACAACAATATCTGCTTTGGAGTGAATACCTAATGAAAAGAAAAAATGTCTTTAAATTAAATCAGCTTTTTTATTTTTATTTTTTTAAAAATTATTTGTTTTCTCAAGTACATAATGCAGGGGTGTGAAGAAATATTCATGTTACTCCAACACTCCGCAGTCTGCATTGGTTGCCGATCGGTTTCCTCGAGGCTCGACTACTGTAACGCCACCTGTGGACACATCACGGAGAGCCCACAACCCATTAGATCAGTGTTTCCCAACCTTGGCAACTTGAAGATATTTGGACTTCAACTCCCAGAATTCCCCAGCCAGCGAATGCTGGCTGGGGAATTCTGGGAGTTGAAGTCCAGATATCTTCAAGTTGCCAAGGTTGGGAAACACTGATCTAATGGGTTGTGGGCTCTCCGTGATGTGTCCACAGGTGGCTGGTAAGGCCTAATATGGGCATGAAATGTTTTGCCACGTGTGGCGCAGAGAGATGTGGGCACCATTGTCGCAGCATTTGTAGCTCTGGCTTTGCGGAGTGCTCGCTTTTCTTCTGCTATGGTCGTCCTTCTGGCTTCAGATGTCTGGCAGCCTTGGTGGATCAGCATGCGCCACGTTGGTCGATCTTGTGCCAAGGTTTCGGTATGGAGGGACTTGAAGGAAGCTTTCAATGTGTCTTTGTATCGCTTCCTTTGTCCCCCGTACGATCACTTTCCTTGAGACAGCTCACCATAGAGGAGCGGTATAGGGATGCTATGGTGTGGCATCCTTGCAACATGGCCTGCCCAGCGTGTCTGGACGTTCATCAACAGGGTGGGAATTGATGGCAGGCCTACTCTGGAGAGGACCTCAGTGTCTGGATCCTCAGGATTCTACGGAGGCAGGTCATGTGGAAATGGTTCAATTGCCTAGCACAGTAATGGCGAAGCTATGACACAGGTGCCACAGGTGGCACACGGAGCTATATCTGCTGGCATGTGGTTCTTTTGTGGCAAAAGACTGAACAGTCCTAAAATAACTGAACCCGTTGGCTGGTTGAATTGTAGATACAGATCCGTAACCAACGCTGAGCTCCAATCACTTCCTGTACGTGGACTATTTATTTATTTATTTATTTATTTATTTATTTATTTATTTATTTTATTTTATTTTATTTTATTTTATTTTATTTTATTTTATTTGTCATACAAATATAATATTGTATTGTAGTATGTTTAACATAATATAAGTATAAAGTAGAGATAGAAAAGATAAAAAAGATGTTAGGACAAGAACGGTAGGCACAAAGGTGCACTAGAGACGCATCATATTGGGGTTTTTTTTAAATCCATTTGTCCAATACACAATACATATGGAAGAGAATAGACATGAAGTAATATATATAAAGATAATATGTAAAAATAGAGGAGAAGATATATGAAAGGAAGAAAATATATATGATATATGAGATAAAGCAAAGGCAATTGGACAGGGCACGAAAGGCACACTAGTGCACTTATGTACGCCCCCTTACTGGCCTCTTAGGAACCTGGAGAGGTCAATCGTGGAGAGTCTAAGGGAGAAATGTTGGGGGTTAGGGGTTGACCCTATTGAGTCCGGTAATGAGTTCCACGCTTCGACAACTCGATTGTTAAAGTCATATTTTTTACAGTCAAGTTTGGAGCGGTTAATATTAAGTTTGAATCTGTTGAGTGCTCTTGTGTTGTTGTGGTTGAAGCTGAAGCAGTCATTGACAGGTAGGACATTGCAGCATATGATCTTGTGGGCAATACTTAAATCGTGTTTTAGGCGCCGTAGTTCTAAGCTTTTTAGACCCAGGATTGTTAGTCTATTTTCGTAGGATATTCTGTTTCAAGTGGAGGAGTGAAGGGCTCTTCTGGTGAAATATCTTTGGACATTTTCAAGGATGTTGATGTCCGAGATGTGGTATGGGTTCCAGACAGATGAGCTGTATTCAAGGATGGGTCTGGCAAAAGTTTTGTAGGCTTTTGTGAGTAGTGTGAGATTGCCGGAGCAGAAGCTACGTAGGATCAAGTTAACAACTCTAGAAGCCTTTTTGGCGATATTGTTGCAGTGGGCTTTGGCACTTAGGTCGTTTGATATTAGTATTCCAAGGTCTTTTACTGAGTGTGGGTTGGCTGTGAGAATTTGTTTATTCAGTTTATGTATGAGGTTTGGATTCTTTTTGCCGATGTGGAGGGTAGAGCATTTGTTGGTTGATATTTGAAGTTGCCAGGTGTTAGACCAATCTGAGATTGTCCTTCGATTCAGGCATTGAAAGCACCTCTGAGCCTTTGAAGGCGCAGGCACTTCAGTTAGGAATTCAGAAATGACATCTATGCAAACTAGCTGGCCTGTAACTGACTCAAAGATGAATCCCAACAGGGGAATGGAACAAAACCCAGGTTGATCAGTGGTCCCCAAACTACGGCCCGGGGGCCGGATGCGGCCCACTGAGGCCATTTATCCGGCCCGCGGGTGAGTCTGTTGGCCTGAAGAAACCCCCAAAGGGCTCTGAGCCCTGCCCGGCTTCTCCGACTGTGTCTGGGGACCACGGCAATGTCCCCTGTAAGGCGTGCTGCCACGCACACCAAAACAACCCCCCATGCAGTCTTTTCCAAGGCCGCACTGGGGAGCTGGGCATCGGAGTTGGGGAGCGACAAAGAAAGTGTGGGGAAGTCTTGCATCAGTGAAGGTTCGCACGCGTCCCGTTCTACTGCCAGCCTGCCATGCACCTGGGGGGAAGGAAGGAAGGTGGAGAAAGAGAGGGAGAGAGAAAGGGAGGGAGGAAGAGAGATAGTAAGAGAGATAGTGAGAAAGAGAGAGAGAGAAAGAGAGAGAAAAAGCAAGAGAGAGAGAAAGCAAGAGAGAGAGAGAAAGATTTTGAGTGAAAGAAAGAAAGCAAGAGAGAGAAAAGGAGAGGAAGGAAGGAGGGAGGGAGGGAGGGAAGGAAGGAATGAGAAATGGAGGGAAAAGAAAGGAAGGAAAGAAGGAAGAAGAAATGGAACAAGGAAGGAAGGAAGGAAGGAAGAATGAAATGAATGGAGGGGCGGAGGAAGGAAGGACTTTTTTGGGGCGGTGTAAATTTTTTAAAATGTTTCTCTCAACATACATTCAAACAATACAGTGTACCATCTAATTTTCCATGAATAAAATGTGGTATTTTGTTAGTAACGAATATCAATCATCAAAAAAATTGCAATTTCCCCCCCCTAAAGTTGTCATCCAGGTACATACTTTCTTTTAATTAAATTCCCTCCTTAATGTTCCTTCAAAAAGTACACCAATTATATTTCTAATGTATTTACCATTATGACAAAGTGCTTCCTTCTTTCTTTGTACATTTTGCTATAAACCAAAAAAACCTTGTATAGCCAATCAGATGTTAACAAAAGGAAATTAAAAACAAATCATAAACGTTTGTGAATATCAGACTCCCCCCCCCCCTAAATAGTACGTTCCCATTTTATTTTTTACTTTAAAATAAGATATATGCAGTGTGCATAGGGATTTGTTCAGTTTTTTTTATAGTCCGGCCCTCCAACAGTCCGAGGGACCGTGAACTGGCCCCCTGTGTAAATGTTTGGGGACCCCTGCAGGTTGGTTAATGCAGTTCCAAGCAATAGCTAAAGCTTTGCGGCTCGGGGGTGGGGGATGGGGGACTCGAATAAAATAAAAAAATTTTTTAGCACATACCAAAAGGGCTCCACACCCACTTTCTGCTCTTTCACTGGGAAACGGGATTGCTGAACACTTTCTGAACTGGCCCGTGTCCCATTTAATTTCTCTTAAAACCTGGGTGGAGCTCAACAGTTTCAACTGCGTTGGGATTTCTCACGAGTTTCAACTTGACCGATTAATTGGAGCAAAATCCAGTCATCTACCTGAGGCTACAAACTCGTCTCAGCCAGCAAGAGGAGGAGGTGTGGCTGGCTACAAAGGGAGGATTGAGGTTTGCAGTGCAAAAAAAATTAGGCGGAGGATTATGGAAAAATTTCTCTGGCTTTGAAATTAGTCCATTGCTTCCCCCTCGGACCTTCCATCCTGCTCTGCCAATTCTCTAAATTGATTGATTTGATTTGATTTGATTGGATTTGTATGCCACCCCTCTCCGTAGACTCGGGGCGGCTAACAACAGTAGTAAAACAGCATATGACAATCCAATATTAAAACAGTTAAAAACCCTTATTGTAAAACCAAACATACATACAGACATACCATGCATAAAATTGTAAAGGCCTAGGGGGAAAGAGTATCTCAGTTCCCCCATGGCTGGCGGCAGAGGTGGGTTTTAAGAAGCTTACGGAAGGCAAGGAGGGTGGGAGCAATTCTAATCTCTGGGGGGAGTTGGTTCCAGAGGGCCGGGGCCGCCACAGAGAAGGCTCTTCCCCTTCTCATTCAAATGGCACAATTTTTCAATGTCCAGGATGAATTTGGGGCACCTGGTGTCAAAATATCACACCCCTATTTCTTTACTAAATTAACCCCCAGTTATGTGCCAGTAAAAATATTAATTCTGAAGTCTGCTGAGAATATTAATATTTTATAGGCTTTTGAAACATTGCAGATTCTATAACACCAGGGATCTTCAAACTTGGCAACTTTTAAGACTTATGGACTTCAACTATGCTGGCTGGAGAATTCTGGGAGTTGAGGTCCACAAGTCTTCAAGTTGCCAAGTCGCTGGGATTCGTGCGGCAGAAGGCGGTCCCGGAGATATTCTGGTCCGATGCCATGAAGGGCTTTATAGGTCATAATCAACTCTTTGAATTGTGACCGGAAATTGTGTTAGTGCATTGTGTAGCTAAGCTCTTTCCTAGCGCATGGAAAGGGGCTTAGGGTACCTGGAACACACCCGCACCAAGGACCTCACAGTTCAATCCTGAACTGCAAATAGTCTCTTCTATTGTTACATTATCACCTGGTCCATCCTTGATTAGGAATTATTTATTTATTTAATTTATTTATTTGTCAAACATGCATGGGATGGTAATTTGTATAAATATAAGTAAAAAGTAACGATAAAAGAGGACAGTAGGAAAGGGACGGTTGGCACAGTGGTGCACTTACGAACGCCCCTTACAGACCCCTTAGAAACGGGGAGAGGTCGACTGTAGACAATCTAAGGTTAAAGTTTTTGGGGTTTGGGGAAGAAACCACAGAGTCCGGTAGTGCATTCCAGGCATTGATCACTCTATTGCTGAAGTCGTATAGAAACATAGAAACATAGAAGACTGACGGCAGAAAAAGACCTCATGGTCCATCTAATCTGCCCTTATACTATTTTCTGTATTTTATCTTAGGATGGATATCATTTCCCTTCGCCCTAGGCTTATAGAATTTATACATGGTATGCTTGTATGTATGAGTGGTTCTTTAAATTGGGTTTTTTTAGATTGTTTTAATATTAGATTTGTTTACATTGTCTTTTTATATTGTTGTTAGCCGCCCTGAGTCTTCGGAGAGGGGCGGCATACAAATCTAATAAATACAAATACAAATACAAATATTTATCCCAGCCATATTTAAATTCAGTGACTGTGGATTTACCAACCATGTCTGTTGGAAGTTTGTTCCAAGGATCTACTACTCTTTCAGTCAAATAATATTTTCTCATGTTGCCTTTGATCTTTCCCCCAACTAACTTCAGATTGTGTCCCTTTGTTCTTGTGTTCACTTTCCTATTAAAAACACTTCCCTCCTGGACCTTATTTAACCCTTTAACATATTTAAATGTTTCGATCACGTCCCCCCTTTTCCTTCTGTCCTCCAGACTATACAGATGGAGTTCATGAAGTCTTTCCTGATACGTTCTTACGTATTTTTTGCAGTCTAGTTTAGAGCAGTTAACATTTACTTCTGAATCTATTAGAGGCTCATGTGTTGCTGCGATTGAAGGTAATGTAGTCGAAGGAATTATGGGAGTTGAATTCCCAGGCCTGGGAAAACGTCAGAATGAGGAAAGCTTATTTCTTGCTTCAGAATCAGTCTGCGAGATAGGAAGGGATGTGGTAACCAAATGCTTTATAGGTGATGCGGATAGATCAAGATATGTCCGCTGATACAATCGCTGTAGTTTACTCAGGGTTAGTGTACAGGCACAAGAGAGTCTGTAATTTAATGAGGAGAAAGTGAGGCTGATGCAACCTGAGCCAAAGATTGGCGTTGGCAGCCACCAAATTAGCGTTGGTACCATATTCATTGGCACAAATGAATTGCAACGGAATACTGGACAAGAAAGAACTGTTTCTGCTGCAGTAGACTTCAGGTTCCTATGTCCAACACTTCTACATTGTAAAAAAAATGTGCCAAATGTTCTTACACCAGGGAATATCCTGAATTCCAAAGTCTCAACAGGTAGTAAAATTGGTTCGATTTGGCACCTATGACCCAGGAAGGACTCACTGCTCACAGTCACTCATGCCCTCATAACCTCGAGGTTTGACTACTGTAATGCTCTCTACATGGGGCTACCTTTGAAAAGTGTTCGGAAACTTCAGATCGTGCAGAATGCAGCTGCGAGAGCAATTATGGGCTTCCCTAAATATGCCCATGTCACACCAACACTCCACAGTCTGCATTGGTTGCCGGTCAGTTTCCGGTCACAATTCAAAGTGTTGGTTATGACCTATAAAGTCCTTCATGACATTGGACCAGAATATCTCCGGGACCGCCTTCTGCCGCACGAATCCCAGCGACCAGTTAGGTCCCACAGAGTGGGTCTTCTCCGGGTCCCGTCGACTAAACAATGTCGTCTGGCTGGACCCAGGAGAAGAGCCCTCTCTGTGGCGGCCCCGACCCTCTGGAACCAGCTCCCCCGGAGATCAGAACTGCCCCCACCCTCCTTGCCTTTCGTAAAGTTCTTAAGACCCATCTCTGCCGTCAGGCATGGGGGAACTGAGACATCTCCCCTGGGCCTATACAGTTTATGTATGGTATGTTTGTGTGTATGCTTGCTTTTAATAATGGGGTTTTTAGTGTTTTTTAAATTATTAAATTTGTTCTTACATTGTCTTTGTTATTGTTGTGAGCCACCCCGAGTCTATGGAGAGGGGCGGCATACAAATCTAATAAATAATAATAATAATAATAATAATAATAATAATAATAATAAAGGCATTCCAAGCACTGCTAGAAGTGAGATAAGGATTGGTAATGCGAACAGCCAATGCTGCTGTCATTTACTGTTAATTCAAGAAGATACAGCATGTATTCGAAGAGCAGGGTTTCTTGGCAATTTAAAAACACGTAGACATCAATCCTCAGAATTCTCCAGCCAACTCCAACCCTGCCGTGGGAAAAATTGGAATTGAGAGTTGACCTTCAGGATGAAGAAGGAAGAAATGAGCTGTCATGGTGGGACTTGAAGAAAATATGTTTTACTCTTTGAGAAAAAGGGGAGCATGACAAAGAAATAACTAATTTCTTCAACACTCCGTGGCCTGCATTGGCTGCCGATCGGTTTCCGGTCACAATTCAAAGTGTTGGTCATGACCTTTAAAGCCCTACATGGCATTGGACCAGAGTACCTCCGGAACTGCCTGCTACTGCACAAATCCCAGCAACCGATAAGGTCCCACAGAGTTGGCCTTCTCCGGGTCCCGTCGACTAAACAATGTCGTTTGGCAGGCCCCATGGGAAGAGCCTTCTCTGTGGCGGCCCCGGCCCTCTGGAACCAACTCCCCCCGGAGATTAGGACGGCCCCCACCCTCTTTGTCTTTCATAAACTACTCAAGACTCACTTATACCGCCAGGCATGGGGGAGTTGAGACACTTTCCCCCCAGGCTTTTTTATACTTTGTTTTATGTTTGGTATGAATGTGCTGTTTGGTTTTTTAAGTAATGATAGGGTTTTATATGTTTTTTTAATATTAGATTTGTTCCACTCCGAGTCTTCGGAGAGGGGCGGCATACAAATCCAAATAATAAATATTGTTTTTATTACTGTTGTGAGCCGCCCCGAGTCTTCGGAGAGGGGCGGCATACAAATCTAATAAATAAATAAAATAAATAAATAAATAAATAAACTGTCTGAAGAATAATCTGAGATTCCAACTGGAGCTAGGGTTGTGCAAGAACAGGGGTATGTAGCAGCAGAGGAAAAAACTTCCAAACAGGAAAAAAATTGGATTTTTCCCCCCCCCAATATATTTTATTAAATTTTCTTAAAATAGACAAAACTGAGAAACATACATTTAACATGAAAGTGGGGTTGTATCTTCCCCACTTATTCTTGAAGTAAAATTTCAATACAAAAAAAGAATACATTCAAAAAAGTTTAAAATCAACTTATTACTTTAAATGAAAAGAAGAAATTTGTTTAACTTTTTATATTAAATCTTCATACATTGTAATTCATAACTCTTAAATTATATCCCTAATAAGTCTAACATAACACTTAAATCATATCTCTACTAATACAATACTATTATTTATTTATTTATTTTTACTGTTAAGGTTAATATTTCTTCTTGTTTATCCATATATACACTTTGTTCCATATCTCATAAAACTCTGTTTCTTCTTGATCTTTTAACCGTCTTGTCATCATATCCATTTCAGCGCAATCTAATATTTTTTTAATAACTTCCTCTTCTTTGTGGATGTTTCCCCCTTTCCAATTTTGCGCATATATTATCCTGGCCGCGGTCAAAATATGAATAACTAAATGTAAAATTTCTTATATTTCTGATTGGTTATACCCAGTAAGTAAAATTCCGGGGTTATTTCTATCTCCTGTTTTACTATTTCTTTTATTATTCTTTCTATCATTTTCCAGTAAAGCTTAGCTTTGCTACATATCCACCATAATAGGAACCTGTTTCCTTCTTACATTTCCAGCATAGTGGAGATGTCTTTGGGAACATTTTTGCTATCCTGTTTGGTGGGAGGTGCCACCTATAGAACATTTTAATTTGATTTTCTTTTAGGGAAACTGATTTTTTTTAAAAACCGAACCGGATCCACAACGTCATTGTGATGTCACCAGCAGGTTTCTACCAGTTCGAACCCACCCCTGGTTGCATGGCTGCAGGCAACAGTGATGGGAATGGAGGGTGGGGGTCAAAGATTCGTGCAATTTTGTTTTTTCTCTGCAGTTTCTCCCCATTTCACTGAAGCTTCAGGAGACCATCCTTATTTAGAAACATAGAAACATAGAAGACTGACGGCAGAAAAAGACCCCATGGTCCATCTAGTCTGCCCTTTTACTATTTCCTGTATTTTATCTTACAATGGATATATGTTTATCCCAGGCATGTTTAAATTCGGTTACTGTGGATTTACCAACCACGTCTGCTGGAAGTTTGTTCCAAGGATCTACTACTCTTTCAGTAAAATAATACTTTCTCATGTTGCCTTTGATCTTTCCCCCAACTAACTTCAGATTGTGTCCCCTTGTTCTTGTGTTCACTTTCCTGTTAAAAACACTTCCCTCCTGAACCCTATTTAACCCTTTAACATATTTAAATGTTTCGATCCTGTCCCCCCTTTTCCCTTCTGTCCTCCAGACTATGCAGATTGAGTTCATGGAGTCTTTCCTGATACGTTTTATGCTTAAGACCTTCCACCATTCTTGTAGCCCGTCTTTGGACCCGTTCAATTTTGTCAATATCTTTTTGTAGGTGAGGTCTCCAGAACTGAACACAGTCTTCCAAATGGGGTCTCAATTTCCACCCAGGCAGTCAATTGGCTGCCCTGGAATGGCTGCTCCGCACACCCTCCATGCTCCAGTATGGGCTAGGTGTGCCACTCCCTGTTTTCCTTGGCAAACATTTCAAAGCACAGCACAACGTCATCGTTTGACAATTTCCACCCCCCCCTTACGCACACACACACAAACTGGAGGATTCCCATTCTCCTTTTGCAGCCTGAGCAACCAGTGGTACTGGTCCCAGCCTTAAAACAGCTCTTTGAAATTGCCCTGGCCAAGAGATTCACCCTAAAAGCCCCATGGAAAAGAGCCAGAGGTGGGAACAAGTTGTGCTCGGGGCTTAATTTGTAGAGGTTCCTGGCAGGGGAACAGAGAGCAGACAGCAGCCCTGGGGGGTTTTGAACAGGAACAGAACCTGCCCGAGATGAAGATGGCACCTTTTCCCTCTTGGTTTCTCCCGAACACATTTTCTGCTGTGACAACAAAACGAAAAAACTGACTTCCAGGCCATCTTTAACTGCTTCCACCTGTTGGGAAGCTGCAGGTCTCGGGAGCAACTGCAGAGGTGTATTTAAAAATAAAAAATAAAAAAATGGGCGTTTATGTCTAATCCCTAATTTCTCATTTGGGCGAAATTGTTGCTGTAGAACCAGTGTGGGTAATCAGCAATTTGGGCTGGCTATCTCTTGGGAAAATCAGGAGCTGCCTTGATGCTGGTTTGAGGTGAGCTGTTTCACTGGGAGGATGTTTCCTGTCTTGTTAGAGGCACCAAGGGTCCAGGTCTTGCTCTTTCAGATGTCTGCGGTCGAGCTGGGGCTAGTAAAGACTAACAATCCTGGGTGTAGAAAGCTTAGAACTACGGTGCCTAATACACGATTTGAGTATTGCCCACAAGATCATATGCTGCGACATCCTACCGGTCAATGACTACTTCAGCTTCAACCGCAACAACACAAGAGCACGCAACAGATTCAAACTTAGTAATAACCGCTCCAAACTTGACTGTAAAAAATATGACTTTAACAATCGAGTTGTTGAAGCGTGGAACTCATTACCGGACTCAATAGTGTCAACCCCCAACCCCCAACATTTCTCCCTTAGACTGTCCACGATTGACCTCTCCAGGTTCCTAAGAGGCCAGTAAGGGGCGTACATAAGTGCACTAATGTGCCTTTCGTCCCCTGTCCAATTGTCTTTCCTTTATCTCATATATCATATATATTTTCTTCCTTTCATATATCTCCTCTATTTTTACATATTATCTTTATATATATATTACTTCATGTCTATTCTCTTCCATGTGTATTGTGTATTGGACAAATGAATAAATAAATATTCATTTATTTCGGAGAGGGACGGCATACAAATCTAATAAAGTTATAAAGTTATAAGTTATAAATAAATTCTTTAACACCTGGTGAGACCAGAGCCTTTTTCCTGCTGTGTAACTGAGCAAGGCCCTTTCCTGCTGTAGAGGAACAATGCAACAGAATCCCCTACACAACTAGACTTACAATCTTAGGTTTAGAAAGCTTAGAACTATGTTGCCTTAAACACAACCTGAGCATAGCCCATAAAATCATCTGGTCCAACGTCCTTCCTGTCAATGACTACTTCAGCTTCAACCACAACAACACACGAGTACACAAAAGATACAAACTTAAAGTAAAACGCTCTAAACCCGACTGCGGGAAATATGACTTTAGTAACCGAGTAGTTGATGCATGGAACTCACTACCTGACTACCTAAACTTTCCCCTTAGACTGTCCACTGTTGACCTCACCCGATTCCTAAGAGGTCAGTAAGGGGCGTTCATGTGCACCAGAGTGCCTACCGTCCCCTGTCCTAATGTTTATCTCTCATTAGTATCATGTACATTGTTACATCTTTGTTTACCACCAATACTACTTGACAAAACAAATAGATAAAAATAAATTTGTGGTAGTTGGTCTGCCATAGCATGTATTAATGTCTGTTATGAGGGCTCCCGAAAATGAAGGCCGTTTAGTTTAGTTTAGTTTAGTTTATTTAGATTTGTATGCCGCCCCTCTCCGAAGACTTGGGGCGGCTAACAACAATAAAAAAGACAATGTAAACAAATCTAATATTAAAAAGTAATCTAAAAAACCCCAATTTAAGAGACCAATCATACCAACAAGCATACCATGTATAAATTCTATAAGCCTAGGGGGAAGGGAGAAAAAATTTCAATTCCCCCATGCCTGACGACAGAGGTGGGTTTTAAGGAGCTTGCGAAAGGCAAGGAGGGTGGGGGCAACTCTGATATCTAGGGGGAGCTAGTTCCAGAGGGTCGGGGCCGCCACAGAGAAGGCTCTTCTCCTGGGTCCCACCAAATGACATTGTTTAGTCGACGGGACCCAGAGAAGGCCAACTCTGTGGGACCTAACCGGTCGCTGGGATTCGTGCGGCAGAAGGCAGTCCTGGAGATATATGGCACAGCTTGGAGCTCCCTAGCAAATATCCATATTTAGCATGTGACTAATAGGAACAAAACATGGATTTAAGAGTAAGTCTGGAAGATTTCTTATAAATCAGACACATCAGGTGTCAGTGCAGTCAAAGACCTTGCTCATGAAGAGTCTCATTACCACAGTGCAGGAGACTTTCTGGATCTGTCCAGGGTTTGAAATCCATCATCCTTAACTGATGGACCCAAAAAACCACAATTCTCTTCGCTCTGGCATCCCTGAAGATGCTCATACTTGTCCCTTCTTTCTTGCCAGCACTCCCAGCCACAATCACACCCTCATTGGAAAACATAGAATAGAATAGAATTCTTTATTGGCCAAGTGTGTTTGGACACACAAGGAATTTGTCTTGGTGCAGATGCTCTCAGTATACATAAAAGAAAAAGAGACATTTGTCAAGAATCATGTGGCACAACACTTAATGATCGTCATAGGGGTCAAATAAGCAATGAAGAAACAATATTAATAAAAATCTTAAGGATACAAGCAACAAGTTACAGTCATACAGTCCTAAGTGGGAGGAAAAGGGTGATAGGGATGATGAGAAAAAACTAGTAGAAATAGAAGTGCAGACTTAGTAAAAAGTTTGACAGTGTTGAGGGAATGTTTTGTTTAGCAGAGTGATGGCGTTCGGGAAAAAACTCTTCTTGTGTCTAGTTGTCTTGGTGTGCAGTGCTCTGTAGGGACGTTTTGAGGGTAGGAGGTGAAATAATTTAAATAAATATAAAATGACCTCAGTACTTGCTCCAGGTTGCTGAGATGTCTCTTTAGTGAGGCAAGTGCAGGGAGACTCTTGGCATTTTTCTGGAACTGACTCTCTGGGGAGCACACCCTGGTCTCCCCTTGTCGTCTGAGCTAATGTCGTGGGAGGCAGGGCTGCTCAAAGCTAAACCCGTTCGCCCTGTTTGCAACACTCCAGGCCCGGCACCATCCTAGTCTCCACCCTGGCGTTGTCAGGGGGACCTCTACATTTAGTCACAGCTTAACCCGTTAGGTCAGTGATGGCAAACCTATGGCCTGCCTGTCACAGGTGGCACGCGAAGCCATATCTGAGGGCGCACGAAGCATTGCCCTTTGTCAGCTCCAGTACACATGCATGTGCTGGGTAGATGATTTTTCAGCCTTCTTTTCAGCCATTTTAGGCTTTAGGAAAGCCTCCTGAAGCCTGGGGACTGCGAATAATAATAATAATAATAATAATAATAATAATAATAATAATAATAATAATAATTTATTAGATTTATATGCCGCCCCTCTCCGAAGACTCGGGGCGGCTCACAACAACGATAAAAACAATATTATAATGGCACAAATCTAATATTAAAAAACTAAAAAACCCATCATAATTAAAAACCAAACAGCACATACATACCAAACATAAATTATAATAAGCCTGGGGGAAAGGTGTCTCAAATCCCCCATGCCTGGCGGTATAGGTGGGTCTTAAGTAGTTTACGGAAGACAAGGAGGGTGGGGGCAGTTCTAATCTCCGGGGGGAGTTGATTCCAGAGGGCCGGGGCTGCCACAGAGAAGGCAAGAAAGGCAAGAAACGGCCCAAAATGGGGCAAAGCTCAAATAATAATAATAATAATAATAATAATAATAATAATAATAATAATTATTATTATTATTATTATTATTATTATTTATTAGATTTGTATGCCGCCCCTCCGAAGACTCAGGCCGGCTCACAACAATAATAAAAACAATATTATAGTAGAACAAATCTAATATTAAAAAACATATAAAACCCTATCATATTTAAAAAACCAAACAACACATTCATACCAAACATAAAACAAAATATAAAAGAGCCTGGGGGAAAGGTGTCTCAACTCCCCCGTGCCTGGCGGTATAAATGAGTCTTGAGTAGTTTACGGAAGACAAGGAGGGTGGGGGCAGTTCTAATCTCTGGGGGGAGTTGATTCCAGAGGGCCGGGGCCGCCACAGAGAAGGCTCTTCCCCTGGGGCCCGCAAGACGACATTGTTTAGTCGACGGGACCCAGAGAAGGCCAACACTGTGGGACCTTATCGGTCGCTGGGATTCATGCGGTAGCAGGCGGTTCTGGAGATACTCTGGTCCAATGCCATGTAGGGCTTTAAAGGTCATAACCAACACTTTGAATTGTGACTGGAAACTGATCGGCAGCCAATGCAGGCCATGGAGTGTTGCAGAAACGTGGGCGAATCTTGGAATATTTCACTCAACAGCATTTTGGGCCCAACAGTAGGTCGTATGTCAAGGAGTCCCTGTTTACGTTTACACAGCTGCAAAGCTAAGACACTTTTGAAGAGTTACTCCAAGGAGTAGCATGCTATGGACTTGCCAAATTTCGAAAAAAGAAAGGGGGAGAAACCCCCACAGCTGCGCATCAAGTTTGCCAGTTCAGAAGCTCAAAGCGAAGCCTGCTTGGTTGTTCTTGAGAGGACCGAAGGGGGACTCGGCCTCGCAGCAAAAGCCATTACTCAGCACTTTGGGCAGGGTGGAGGAACGGGGGTGGATCGGTTCTTGTCCCACAAGCCACCGAGCAGCTGCAGCTTTGCTAACGCAGCTGTTTGTGCCAAGAGTTGCCTGTGTGGATTGGGTGGAGAAAGGAGGGTTGGGGAAGGGAAGCGTTGAGCAGGTGTGTCTGGATGATGATGGAGCTCCACCTTGTCTGAGAAACTTCCCATCAGGGCTAAGAGCCACGGGTGCCTTTGAAAAGTCTCACCAACACCCATATCACATTCCCAAGACATTCCAGGTGTGTTTCTGATTCACCCAATAGAAACATAGAAGTCTGACGGCAGAAAAAGACCTCATGGTCCATCTATTTTCTTATTTATTTTATTTATTCTTTGTCCAATACACAATACATATGGAAGAGATTAGACATTAAGCAATATATATATAATGATAGAAAGTAAAAAGAAGAGAAGTAGATGGGAGGGAGAGAATATATATGATATAAGAGATAAGGAGAGAATATATATGATATATGAGATAAGGAAGACAATTGGACAGGGGACGATAGGCACATCAGTGCACTTATATACACCCCTTACTGGCCTCTTAGGAACCTGGAGAGGTCAATCGTGGAGAGTCTAAGGGAGAAGTGTTGGGGGTTGGGAGTTGACCCTATTGAGTCCGGTAATGAGTTCCACGCTTCGACAACTCGATTGTTAAAGTCATATTTTTTACAGTCAAGTTTGGAGCGGTTAATATTAAGTTTGAATCTGTTGTGTGCTCTTGTGTTGTTGCGGTTGAAGCTGAAGTAGTCTGCCCTTATACTATTTTCTGTATTTTATCTTAGGGTGGATATTTGTTTATCCCAGGCATGTTTAAATTCAATTACTGTGGATTTATCTACCATGTCTGCTGGAAGTTTGTTCCAAGGATCTACTACTCTTTCAGTCAAATAATATTTTCTCACGTTGCTTTTGATCTTTCCCCCAACTAACTTCAGATTGTGTCCCCTTGTTCTTGTGTTCACTTTCCTATTAAAAACACTTCCCTCCTGAACCTTATTTAACCCTTTAACATATTTAAATGTTTCGATCACGTCCCCCCTTTTCCTTCTGTCCTCCAGACTATACAGATTGAGTTCATGAAGTCTTTCCTGATATGTTCTATGCTTAAGACCTTCCACCATTCTTGTAGCCCGTCTTTGGACCCGGTCAATTTTGTCAATGTCTTTTTGTAGGTGAGGTCTCCAGAACTGAACACAGTATTCCAAATGTGGTCTCACCAGCGCTCTATATAAGGGGATCACAATCTCCCTCTTCCTGCTTGTTATTTATTTATTTATTCATTTATTCATTCATTCATTCATTTATTTTATTCGATTTTTATTATAACCTCTAGCTTGGAGGTTAACTGGCCAATGGAGGTTAACTGGCCGATCCCATCAGGCCGGTCAAGGCTAATATTTGTGGAGGGTTTCTTTTAAGGCAGTAGTCACTTTCTTCGCCGGCTCAGAGCAGAATGACGTGACCTTATTTGGAATTGTTCCTCGGCACTTTTCATTGTAATAATGGCTGTGGAACACTCAACACTTTCTCGCCCCAGAGCCACTCATTACACATCATGCGAAACACATGACGAATCGTGACATGTTGAAGAGATGAGAGAGGCATCAAAAGGCATCGGACCAGCCCTTGGTTGCAGCTTCCCGATTAGTAATGGCTGTCCTGGCGCTTGCTTAAAAAGGCAAAGAAGGAACGGCATAAAAAGCGAAGCTAGGGAGGAACCTCTGGAAGGGTGGAACCGCAGGAGATTAAGAAGCTTCCAGGGCCAAGATAAGCATGGAAATTAATCTCTTTCTGGGTGTTGGATCTTAGAAACCTGTTCCGGGCACATCCAAATCTCCCATATTCAGCATCCTTTCATTATCTGCAGATTTTTATATACAGTGTTCCCTCGATTTTCGCGGGTTCGAACTTCGCGAATAGCCTATACCACGGTTTTTCAAAAAATATTAATTAAAAAATACTTCGCGGTTTTTTTCTATACCACGGTTTTTCCCACCCGATGATGTCATATGTCATCGCCAAACTAATAATTTTTGCAAATAAATAACAAAAAAAATAATTATTGTTAATAAATAATTATGTTTATAAATATCAGGATCACTAAGTGTCTTATTCAATGGTGAGTACCAGTAATAATGGTGAGTAAATGGTTGTTAAGGGAATGAGAAATGTTAATTTAGGGGTTTAAAGTGTTAAGGGAAGGCTTGTGATACTGTCCATAGCCTAAAATGGTGTATTTACTTCCGCATCTCTACTTCGCGGAAATTCGACTTTCGCAGGTGGTCTCGGAACGCATCTCCCGCGGAAATCGAGGGAACACTGTATAGTAATCTCTTGTTTTTCGCAGGAGATGCATTCCAAGACCACCCGTGAAAAACGAATTTCCGTGAAGTAGAGGAAAGATAGATTTTTTATGTATTTATTATTATTATTATTATTATTATTATTATTATTATTATTATTTATTAGATTTGTATGCCGCCCCTCTCCGTAGACTCGGGGCGGCTCACAACAATAACAAGAACAATGTAAGAACAAATCTAATAATTTAAAAAACACTAAAAAAACCCATTATCAAAAGCAAACATACACACAAACATACCATGTATAAACTGTATAGGCCCGGGGGAGATGTCTCAGTTCCCCCATGCCTGACGGCAGAGATGGGTCTTAAGAACTTTACCAAAGGCAAGGAGGGTGGGGGCAGTTCTAATCTCCGGGGGGAGCTGGTTCCAGAGGGTCGGGGCCGCCACAGAGAAGGCTCTTCTCCTGGGTCCCGCCAAACAACATTGTTTAGTCGACGGGACCCGGAGAAGGCCAACTCTGTGGGACCTAACCGGTCGCTGGGATTTGTGCGGCAGAAGGTGGTCCCGGAGGTATTCTGGTCCGATGCCATGAAGGGCTTTATAGGTCATAACCAACACTTTGAATTGTGACTGGAAATTGATCGGCAACCAATTTAACAAGTATTTGGACTTTTAAAACCCACCCTTTGCATTAAACAGTCATTCTATAATGTTTCTCAGCTGGAACTACATGTGATATCCTACCAGTTTCTTTAATAGGATACAGTAGTACTGTAGAAGAATTTTATGAATTTTGAATGGATTTAAAATTTTGAATGGATTTAATGGATTTAAGCCCCCTTTGAAAACCCATGAAGTAGCGAATCCGCAAAAGATTAACCGCGAAGTAGTGAGGGATTACTGTATACTGCATATAAAACATTTATATGATAGTAGTAGTTTGTATAAACATAAGTAAAAGTAACAATAAAAACAGGACAGTAGGACAGGGATGGTAGGCACAGTGGTGCGCTTATGCACGCCCCTTACAGACTTCTTAGAAACGGGGAGAGGTCGACTGTAGACAATCTAAGGTTAAAGTTTTTAGGGTTTGAGGAAGAAAACACAATATCAGGTAGTTCATTCCAGGCATCGATCACTCTATTGATGAAATAGTATTTTCTGCAGTCGAGTTTGGGGCACTTTACATTTAGTTTGAATCTATTACGTGCTCATGTACTGCTGCAGTTGACGGTGAAGTAATCATTAACAGGAAGGTATATAAATCCAATTAAATAGAAATAAATAGAAATAAACTTTGGTATATGATTTTACGAACTACATTTAGATCAGATCGTAGGCGATGTAGCTGTAAATTGTCTAATCCCAATATTTCAAGTCTGGTGGATTAAGGTATTTTGTTGCGAGCGAAGGAGTGAAGGACTCTTCTTGTGAAATATTTCTGGACTCTCTCGATTGTATTAATGTCCGATATGCAATGCAGGTTCCAGGCAGGTGGGCTATATTCCAGAATTGGTCTAGCAAATGTTTTGTAAACTCTGGTTAGCAGTGTAATATCGCCAGAGAAGAAGCTACGTAAAATTAGATGAACGACTCTTAGTGCCTTTTTGGCAATGTTGTTACAGTGGGTCTAGCACTTAGGTTGGCTGGCCAAGGAGAAGCAGTGGGATTTCCCCCACTCTGCCTAACCTCGGAGTCATAGCCGGCTTCCCTCGAATTGAACCAGGAAATGTCTGTCTTCGGAAACTCTTTCCCCCCACCTAAGTCATACCTTGCTGTCGGTGGAACATGCCTTGACTTTGCCAGGAGCCTGCTAATGCCCACCCCGGTTGCGGCTGAACCCAGTGCCTGCCCTGCAGGCTACAACCGAACATGACGGGATGTGAAAAACAGAGAGAGAGAGAGCAGCCCGGAGCCTCCAGGCCTTAGTAGGGCTCAGCCCTGCCCCACCTCACGGCTGAAGTTGCACCAAGGCTGGCAGAGCTGTGAGACTTGGGCCTCCCGAGTGGCCAGCCAGGTGCTTGGCGAGGGGACAGGTGGGTCACCGGAGACAAAGGTGCAAAGGTTCACCCAGGCAAGAGGAGGCGATCGATGGCAGCATTTTTAGGAGCCATAGGGATAGGAAAGTTCAACTGAAGGACTGACCCCCCTGTCCCCTCTAGGCAGCGTCTTATCCTCCAGGATTAGGGACCACCTGCGAACGTTGCCTCAGGTATTTAAGGGCTGCCACATTTCGGTAGGCATCGGCAGCTAAGTACCGCCTATTATGGAGACGTTTACAATCATGTCCGCGTCAGGAACCTGGATCGTCTGAAAGGAACGTTGGGTTTGGGATAAGCACACCGCTTAAGATCGTGCTGGAAATTGCGCATGATATTGTAGCAGGCCAGCCAGAGGATCAGTTCAGCCAGTAGGCCCAGAACATCAGCGTTGGGTAGGGCTCCTCTTCTTGCCTTGATTCTCCTGCCCTTTCCCTCCCTCCCTGTCTCTCTCTCTCTTTCTCTCTGTCTCTCCCTTTCTGTCTCTCCCCTCCCCATTCTCCCTCCCTCCCTTTCTCTCTCCTTCTTTTTCTTTCTCCCTCCTCCTCAGTCTCCCTGTCTCCTTCCCTCTTTGTCTCTCCCTCTCTGTCTGTATCCCTTTTTTCTCCCTTCCCCCATCTCCCTCCCTTTCAATCCCTCCCCTTCCTGTCACCCTCTTTCTGTCTCTCCCCATCTCCTTTCCTCTCTTTCTTTCTTTTTCTGTCCTCTCTCTCTCTCTCTCTCTCTCTCTGTGTCTGTCTCGTCTGTCTGTCTGTCTGTCTGTCTGTCTGTCTGTCTATCTACCTACCTACCTACCTACCTACCTACCATCTATCTATCTATCTATCTATCTATCTATCTATCTATCTATGTCTGTCTCGTCTATCTATCTATCTATCTATCTATCTATCTATCTATCTATGTCTGTCTCGTCTGTCTCGTCTATCTATCTATCTATCTATCTATCTATCTATCTATCTATCTATGTCTGTCTCGTCTGTCTGTCTATCTATCTATCTATCTATCTATCTATCTATCTATCTATCTATCTATCTATGTCTGTCTCGTCTGTCTGTCTGTCTGTCTATCTATCTATCTATCTATCTATCTATCTATCTATCTATCTATCTATCTATCTACCATCTATCCATCCATCCATCCATCCATCCATCCCTATTCAGGAGAACTCAATAACACTGAGACTGTAGGAACAAGTTTAAGGCCATTTTTGTCCACCGTCAAAGATACACCAAGTTAACATCTTGCTTCTTTCTTGCATTAAGAGCAGCCCCTTGTGGCTCTGATGGAATCGTTCTTAATGGGGGAAATATAGTGCAGAGGAACTGTTTTTAGTTGCCCTGCTGATGTATCAGAAGCACCTCATGGTGGCAACTGGAAAAATGATCAGGTCTAGTTTCACTTTGCCTGGGGAACAATTTTAGCCATCACCTTAAATCCCAGATTCCTTGTACAGATCTGAAAGATCTCCCAGGAGCATAGCGGACACAGAGCCCCGAGATTCAGAAAGCGAAGCTGTTTGAGCTCGAATGCAAAGGAAATATTTTAGTGGATCGCAGCCACATTCCTTCGCAGCACAAAGCAAGAATACTGGGATTGACCTGTTAAAGAACACACTGTAATTTCATCTATTTCGTTGTTCAGTAACAATCATCCCACCTTTCTTTCCAGTGAAACATACAACTTTCTTCTTCCATATACTTTAGATCAGTGATTTTCAACCTTTTTTGAGCCATGGCGCATTTTTTACATTTACAAAACCCTGGGGCACATTGAGTTTGGGGGGGGGGGGGGGGGGCTAAAAAAAGTTTGGACAATTTTTCTCTCTCTCTCTTAATCCCTTTCGCTCTATTTCTCTCTCCCTTCTTTTCTCTCTCTCTCCATCCCTTTCTTTCTCTCTCTCTTCCTTCCTCTTTTTTGCTCTCTTTCTCCCTACCTCCCTCTGTCTTTCTCTCTCCCACCTTCCCTCCCTTTCTCTCTTTCTTGCTCTCTCTCTTGTTCTCTCTCTTGCTTTCTTTCTCTCTCTTGTTCTTTCTCTCTCTTTCTTTCTCTCTCTCTCTTTCTCTCTCTCGTTTTCTTTTTCTCTCTTTCTTTCTTTCTTTCTTTCTCTCTCTCTTTCTTTCTTTCTCTCTTGCTTTCTTTTTCTCTCTCTCTCTTTCTTTCTCTCTGAGCTTCGTGGCACACCTGACCATGTCTCACGGCACACTAGTGTGCCACGGCACACTGGTTGAAAAACACTGCTTTAGATCACTTATTTTCTAGTCTTTCCAATCTAGTACAATCAATGTAGATTCGAGGCATCAACAGCTGGGCATAAGCAGAAACGTTGCTGAATGTGCTAGAATATTCTTGCTGTTTTGATGGACACCTGCAGGAGCAAAGTTCTCACCAGAGGAGGAGTACAATTCTGTAAATCTAAGACATAGATGTAACTCAGTCATGATTGCCCATATGTGTATTGCATTTCGTCATAGATTTATCGGATTTCATCTTTGTTTCCCTTCTTCACCATATCTTTCAGAACTGCACTGTGTGCAGGTAAATTTTAGGGAGGGGGAAATCACTTATGGAGCATCTTCCTTTGCTTGCGGGCATATAGAAAAAGTTGTCATCTCTTTGTCATAAAATGCACCTTGCATTGCTGAACTGGTAAATATATTTCTATCTTTACTGAAATGTTTTGCTAATTCCTGCCAGCCAAATAGGTTTCTTCCTGGTGATTATCCACTCATCTTCCAAATGATGTATCTTCCTGATGGGCCGATGACGTGGACTACAGATCCGTACCTTTGGACTGGTATTGGGGCCCTCAGTCAGTGCTGCTGATCCCTACCTGAAGGGCTGGGGGTTTTAGACACTTTCACCACCCACCCACCCTCCTTTGAACCTCTTTCAAAAGAGATAATGAAGCAAGGCGGGAAGAATTCTATTTAAGGAGCTCAATGAGGCTTGCATCATTAAAAAGCAAAAAAACACCATAAAAATATTTCCAGGTTTATTATCCTAGAATGCAAGCAATTTAAATTCCCTTTCCTGATAAAAGGCCAAGAGCACCAATTTTCATAAGCTATAGTTAAGACATCACACCAGAAGGTGCTTCTTCCTTCTGTCAATTTGATATAAATTCCATGCAGTTCTATCCTTTAAACTTCACTGCAATGACAGAATGCTTAGAAACCGAAGATTTGACGGCAGAAAAAGCTCCTGGTCCACCTATTCTGCCCTTATACTATTCTCCCATGTCTCTGGAAGGAGAGTCCATCATGGGTTTAGCTCGAGTCTTATTGGTAGGGACTGAGTTATAAATTAATATAATTATCATATTAATTAGGTACCGCCCCCTTGCTGCCCCTGTACCTCAGTTTTAAAAAACTCAGTCAAGGAAGGGACTCTGAGTTTTTTACTCCTGAGGGAGTGTAATCATTTTAAGTAATAAAAATGTAAATTTCTTTATTAATGTTGTTGTTTTTGTTTTTATACAGGTTTCATACGGCTGGGGTTTCTGCCCTCCGCGGGCAGCGCCCCCTTCGGTCTCCTTATGGGGCCTCTTCTCCCAGCGAGTACTGCCCTGAAGAGGAGAGGATGGGCTGCAGGTCCCTGTCCCCCGAGGTCAGACCTAGCCCTACACCTCG
Organism: Erythrolamprus reginae; assembly: GCF_031021105.1. NCBI lineage: Eukaryota > Metazoa > Chordata > Lepidosauria > Squamata > Dipsadidae > Erythrolamprus > Erythrolamprus reginae. Next base: position 33,440,150 of record NC_091960.1, read on the forward strand.
GGTGGGGGGGGTCCGCCCCCCCCCATTGACGAGGGCGGCGACGCGCCGGACAGAAGGAACAGGATGTAAAAAAATAAAATAACTAAGGAAGCAGCATTACCGGCCGCCTCCCAGCTGATTCCCAGCGTGCCGGTTGCCAACATCGAGCGGAGGCGAGCCGAGGGGAGGCCGGAGACAGCGGCACCGCAGAGAGAGGTCCCTCGCTGTTTCCCCTTCACAGGCTGCAAAGCGGGCTGGAAAAGCCTCTTGGAAGGTCGCGCCCGCCATTTTGTATGGCAAAAAGAGCGCGAAGAGCCGGTAACAATAGTAAGGAACCTGGCAAAGCGCCAGTGATCGTTGAGGCCTCTCTTGCCTAGTAACTCCCAGGATTGGTGGTGGGCTGGTCACGTGACGTGACGTCATTGCCCACGTCATAGGCAAGAGGCTGTAATTCAGCCTACAGCTTTGGAGTTGTGAGGAGAGTGGCTGCGTTTATCGTTACCGTGCTGTATATCTGTTAATATTAGCTGTGAGTAAGCTGCCCCATTACATATAAAATAAGGATGGCGGATCAATCCAGCAATCGTGGGGAGGACCAGCCTCAGGCCACTGCTGTGCCTGCTAAAAATAAGGACAAAGTGTCTGGCAAGGCCAAATCGAAGTCTTCTCAGTCTTCAGCTTCAATTAAAGAGGCTGAGAGGAAGATCAGGGCCTTGGAACAAAGGCTGGAGGCGGCCTTAGCTTCTCCTGCTTCAGGAATTTTGGCCTTACCCCCATTCCAGCCTCTCCCCCCTTCAAGAACAGCATCCCCTGGATTGCCCTTGGGGGTCATGGGCACTGCTAGTGAAAGGGATTGGTCTCCTGACCGTCAGGCCTTGTCAGGCCCTCCTCCACCTTCACCTCTCACTAGGCCGGATAGGCCTACTTCAGCCAGTCATCATGCTTATGGAGTCTCTGCAGGGACACAGGCTTGTGCTCCAACAGCAACGTTCACACCAACAGCTGCAGGGCTTAGATCCCAAGCTGATGTCTGGCAGGCCTTCCCACCATCCCTGCAGGACATGATTGCCAACGTTTATGCGCAGGGAATGGCGGTTGGGGCCCAAGGTGTGACACCTCCATTACCACAGACATACCATCCCAGGGACCTTTGGTCAGCACCGCCGCCCCCCCCTGGGCTGGATTCATTTGTAGAGGACACTGGGCTGCTGGAGGAAGACAGTGAGCATGGCAATGAACTTTCTGATGATGAATATGCCTTTCCAGAACAGCCAGCTCCCGCAGGGCTCTTTAAGCCAGCCTTATTTAGACTACTCTTGCACAAGGTGAAACAAACCTTGGATGTGCCAGGTGCGGCGGCACCTCCGGAAGCGGGAGATGGACTTAGAACTTCTGCCTCCCTGTGTAAGGAGCAGCCCAGGGAATCCGAAACGGTTCCTGCAATGGAGATATTCTTAGAAAACATCAAGCGCACCTGGCAACACCCAGCAGCTGCCCAGGGCCCCTCCAATGTCGAGCGCCGTTTCTACACGTTTGACAATGAGATGGAGAATCTCTTACAGTTTCCGCCTGTGGACAAACCGGTAGCCACACTGGTGTCCAATGCCGCCTTTCCTTCTGAAACGGCGGATAGTCTTAAGCCGGATGAGCGACGGGCCGAAACCCTCCTGAAGAAGGCCCATCAGATGGCAGCATGGGCCCTACGAGCTGCATCAACGGCATCCATCTTTAATAGGGCATCCATCATGTGGCTCCAGGAGGTTCAGGCTCGGATGGGACCTGAAGATCCTCGTCTCAAACAGGATCTCAACAAGCTCCTGGCTGCGGCCGAATTTTCGGCGGACGCTACCTTGCACGCAGCGAAATTTGCCGCAAGGGGCATGGCCTCTACAATTTCTTCTCGACGCCTACTTTGGCTTCGACACTGGCAGGCGGATGCCAAGTCGAAGTGGCGCTTGTCATCTGCCCCTTTCGAAGGCACGAAGTTGTTCGGGGAGGTGCTGGAGGCTGTTCTGGTGGAGGACAAGGACAAGAGGAAGGTCCTCACCAGATCCTCTAGGCGCCAGGATCGCAATAGCACCCCATACCGACGCCGGCAGCCATTTCGATGGGACCCAGCTTCCGGAGTTACCCAGACTTCCAGGCCTTATTCGCAGGGCCAATATGGTCAGTCCTATTCGTACCGCAACGATAGGAACTACTTTCAGGGCCGGGGCAGAGGATATCAACCGTCAAAACGGCCCTTTCGGGGTTCCAACCAGCGAGGTTTCCGTGGAGCCAAGTGACTCCACAGGGCAGGTCCCTTTGGGGGGAAAACTCCAAAGGTTTTGTACCGCCTGGACGGCCACAACCTCCGACGCTTGGATTTTGGACACAGTGACCCGAGGGCTCCGCCTCGAATTCTTACGTCTTCCACCTACCCAATTTGTGACCTGTCCAGTACACGCCGATCCTGCCAAGCGGGCATTGCTGGAGCAGGAGATCGCTCATCTTCTGGAGATCCACGCCATCGAGAAGGTGCCAGCCCACATGGAGGGCATGGGGTTCTACTCCAGGGTCTTCATAGTACCCAAGTCATCGGGAGGTTGCAGGCTAATTTTGAACCTGAAGCGCTTAAACAGGTACGTGCTATACCGCAGGTTCAAAATGGCCTCCCTTCGCACCATACTCGCATCAATCAGGAACCGAGATCTCATGTCATCCATCGACCTGAAGGAGGCGTATTTACATATCCCCATCCATCCGGGGCACCGGAGATATCTCCGGTTTTATGTCCAGGGGAAGCACTACCAGTACCGGGCAATGCCATTTGGCCTATCCTCCGCCCCGCGTACCTTCACGAAGATACTGGACTCGCTGATCGCCTTCTTACGGTCCCGATCGATAAGAATAATCGCTTACCTGGACGATATCCTCTTACTGGCCAGGGACCTGGCAACTGCGCAAAGAGACTTACGAGCCACGTTAACACTGTTGCAAGAACATGGCTTTACAATAAACGAGGGAAAGAGTCAGTTTTTCCCCACTTCCACTATTACTCATCTCGGCGCGGTGATAGATACCTCCACCATGGAAGTTTACCTGTCATTGGAACGACAACGCAACATCCAGGCCTTAGTCAGCAAGTTGCAGCACCAGCGGATGGTAACGCTGGCCCTCTTATCCAAGGTGCTCGGGACACTAGTGTCATGCGTGGACATTGTTCCCTGGGCACGGTATCATTTTCGCACGCTGCAATGGACCTTACTTCCGTACCAGAAACGACGGGTCAGTCATACACACAGACTGGTCACGGTGGGAAGTCGCCTACAAGCCTCTTTGAGATGGTGGCAGTCCCGGGCAATACATCGCGGGTCTCCCTTTGGCCACTTACATCAGGTCATTGTGACCACGGATGCAAGCCTCCTTGGTTGGGGGGCACATGTGGACCGTCACGTAACTCAGGGGTTGTGGCTTCCCCAGGACTTGACCCCAACGAATATCAACTTCCTGGAGCTAAAAGCGGTCCGTCTCGCTCTGCTAACCTTCGCTCCGTTCCTTCAGGGAAAGCATGTGCTGGTTCGTACGGACAATGTTGCGACCAGGGCACATCTCAACCACCAAGGGGGGACCAGATCTCTCAGACTGATGGAGGAAACTCAGCTCCTCTTCGACTGGGCAGAGGTCCACCTGGCATCTCTCCAGGCGGAGCACATTGCGGGGGAAACCAATACCCAGGCGGATTGGCTAAGTCGGCAAACAGTGGACCCAGGGGAGTGGAGTCTAACCCCGTTGTTGTTCCAGCAGGTGACCAAAAGGTTTGGCACCCCGACGGTGGACCTGTTTGCGACTACGTACAATACTCAGCTTCCCCGGTTTTATTCCAGGTTTCCCACGTCAGGAGCCGAGGGGACCAATGCTTTACACTCCCCGTGGCCCAAAGAACTGCTTTACGCTTTTCCGCCGACACCACTTATCCCCAAGGTGATAGAGAAGATCATAGTGGAACAGGCGGAGATCATCCTGATGGCACCCCATTGGCCACGGAGGGCTTGGTTCGCCGACCTAATGGGGCTCTCAGTTGTTCAACCCTGGCGGATCCCGGACGACCAGATTATCCTTACTCAGGGAGCAATCCTGCATCCGGAGCCACAGTGGTTCCATCTGACCGCTTGGCGCTTGAGGGGGACCGATTGAGAGCCTGGCATATTCCTGAGAATGTCATCACTACGATCCAGTCGGCCAGGAGGCCTTCAACGACTAGGATTTACCAGGCCACTTGGACCGCATTCGCCACCTTTTGCAGGGATAGACATCAGCGACCGCAGGATGCTAGTGTGGTAGTGGTGTTGGAATTCTTACAATCCGGCCTAGAAAAAGGGCTGGCTCCCAACACCTTGAAAAGGCAGGTGGCGGCTTTGGCAACGATTGTGCGAACTGAAGATGGTGGTTCGTTGGCCCATCATACCTTGATCAGGGATTTTTTGAAAGGGGCTGCCAATAGGCACCCTCCACCAGTACGACGCTTTCCTACTTGGGATCTTACCATAGTTTTACAAGCGCTCACAGCGCCCCCATTCGAGCCGCTGAGGACGATTCCTTTAAGGATGTTATCCCTTAAGACGGCGTTCTTGGTAGCCATCACATCGGCACGGCGGGTGTCCGAACTGTCTGCCTTGTCAGTAAGGCCGGACCTTTGTACGTTTCATCCTAGTAAGGTCGTTCTCCGTTTGGACCCAACGTTCATACCAAAGGTCAACACCCATTTTCATCGGACACAGGAACTTGTCCTACCAGATTTCTGCGTGCATGGGTCACATCCACTGGAGCTTAAGTGGCATAAAGTAGACGTGCGCAGAGCTGTTAAACTCTACATTAGGCGCACTGCTCCTTTTCGCAAATCTGAGGCTTTGTTTGTCTCTTTTGGTCAACATCGATTGGGCCTCAAGGTATCTTCGCAGACCATTAGCCAGTGGTTGAAGCTTTGTATTACAGAGGCATACAAAGCAGATTCCCGGACGTTACCTAGTGGAATCACGGCTCATTCGACCCGTAGTGCCGCTACCTCAGCGGCATGGGCCACACAGGCATCGATAGAGGACATCTGTAAGGCGGCCACGTGGGCCTCTCCTACCACCTTTATACGGCACTATAAACTGGACACATTTGCTTCGGCCGAGGCGTCCTTTGGGAGGAGAGTTTTGCAGCAAGTGTGTGATCCTACTAGGACATGATTCAATGATATCCCTCCCTGGAACACTGGAACTTGGGTATATCCCATGATGGACTCTCCTTCCAGAGACATGGGAGAAGAACCGTTGTACTCACCTGAACGGTCTTCTCCAGGTCCTGGAAGGAGAGTCCATACCCGCCCATTGAACCATGATTTTTGTGGCATTCAGTTACTGGTTGTGGTTGGTTGTTAATAAATTTCTGTTATTATTTGAATTCGTTTTTTAAAACTGAGGTACAGGGGCAGCAAGGGGGCGGTACCTAATTAATATGATAATTATATTAATTTATAACTCAGTCCCTACCAATAAGACTCGAGCTAAACCCATGATGGACTCTCCTTCCAGGACCTGGAGAAGACCGTTCAGGTGAGTACAACGGTTCTTTCCTGTATTTTATCTTAAGATGGAGATATGTTTATCCCAGGCATGTTTAAATTCAGTGACTGTGGATTTACCAATCACGTCAACTGGAAGTTTGTTCCAAGCATCTACTACTTTCAGTAAAATATTTTCTCATGTTGCTTTTGATCTTTCCCCCAACTAACTTCAGATTGTGTCCCCTTGTTCTTGTGTTCACTTTCCTATTAAAAACACTTCCCTCCTGGACCTTATTTAACCCTTTCACATATTTAAATGTTTCGATCCTCTCCCCCCTTTTCCTTCTGTCCTCCAGACCAGTGATTTTCAACCTTTTTTGAGCCGCGGCACATTTTTTACATTTACGAAACCCTGGGGCACATTGAGTGGGGTGGGGTGGGGGGGCTAAAAAAAGTTTGGACAAAAATTTTCTCTTCCTCCCTTTCGCTCTATTTCTCTCTCCCTCTTTCTCTCCCTTCCTTCCTCTTTCTTTTTCTCTCTCCATCCCTCTTTCTTACTCTTCCTTCCTTCCTCTCGTTTTTGCTCTCTTTCTCTCTCCCTCCCTCCCTCTATGTCTTTCTCTCTCCTTCCCTCCCTCTCTTTCTCTCTCTCTCTTGCTTTCTTTCTCTCTCTCTCTCTCTTGCTTTCTTTCTCTCTCTGAGCTTCGCGGCACACCTGACCATGTCTCACGGCACACTAGTGTGCCACGGCACACTGGTTGAAAAACACTGCTCCAGACTATACAGGTGGAGTTCATGGAGTCTTTCCTGATACGTTTTATGCTTAAGACCTTCCACCATTCCTGTAGCCCGACTTTGGACCCGGTCAATTTTCAATGCTTACTTCATTATTTAAAAGTATCGTGTTTCGGTACATTCTTCTATAACTATTTGAGCTTGATATTTACAATTTCCCTCTCTCAAGATGGCACTTTGTATATGTACAAATGGGGAGTAATTGCCCAGTTTGTGCTTTAATAAAATGTATTAACCTTTAAAGATTGACATACTGTACCAAGAAAAGTTACAAATGTTTTAGAGCTATTTTATTTAGAAATAAGTGGCAAAATGAGAATCAAGGGATGTTCCATGGCAGTGAAAGATTTGAGATGGATTAAAGACAACACTGTATAAAATCAGTAGGTCTAATGATGGCACCAAGTCAGGTTTTAAACAAATTATACCAATCCAGCAGAGTGAAAGCTTCAAACTCTACTACACGTGCAGGAAGAGGCGACATACCAATGTGGACTTTTTAAATGAATGTTTTTCAAACTTGGACGCTTTGATGTGTTGACTTCAACTCACTATCGGTACGGCACTATCTTGAAAAATTAACGCCTTGACTTTGCCAGTAGCTGTTGACTTCCAAGTTTCCACCCACTTGGAAAACATGGCAATAATCATGGGCATTTGATGTTTTTGGCCTGATTCAGTCTGGTTGTTTTATATTAGAAACATAGAAACATAGAAGACTGACGGCAGAAAAAGACCTCATGGTCCATCTCGTCTGCCCTTATACTACCGTATTTCCTGTACTTTATCTTAGGATGGATCTAGGTTTATCCCAGGCATGTTTAAATTCAGTTACTGTGGATTTACCAACCACGTCTGCTGGAAGTTTGTTCCAAGGATCTACTACTCTTTCAGTGAAATAATATTTTCTCACTTTGCTTTTGATCTTTCCCCCAACTAGCTTCAGATTGTGTCCCCTTGTTCTTGTGTTCACTTTCCTATTAAAAACACTTCCCTCCTGAACCTTATTTAACCCTTTAACATATTTAAATGTTTCGATCATGTCCCCCCTTTTCCTTCTGTCCTCCAGACTATACAGATTGAGTTCATGAAGTCTTTCCTGATATGTTTTATGCTTAAGACCTTCCACCATTCTTGTAGCCCGTCTTTGGACCCGTTCAATTTTGTCAATATCTTTTTGTAGGTGAGGTCTCCAGAACTGAACACAGTATTCCAAATGTGGTCTCACCAGCACTCTATATAAGGGGATCACAATCTCCCTCTTCCTGCTTGTTATACCTCTAGCTGTGCAGCCAAGCATCCTACTTGCTTTTCCTATTGCCCGACCACACTGCTCACCCATTTTGAGATTGTCAGGAATCACTACCCCTAGACTTACATCACCCGCAAATATTTTTTTTCCCTTCCACTTCATTTATCGCAGAGGAGGAAAGTCACACTGCTCCAAGCTTGTCTGTCTATATAATAAAGCACCATACAAATTGTTGTGGTTGGCTCACGGCCAGTTCCTCTGGCTACTGATTTTGACTCAGAGGAGCCGGGTCCATCAGATCAAAGAAGACTTGTCTGGCTTAATGAGGAGTCAGACAGTGAAGGGGAAGGAGAACGGGATGTAGAAGGTCCTGGAGAGGCAGAGAGGCCAGCAGAGCCTGTAGGATCTCCAGTCAGAGCCTCTTCTGAGTTAGATGAGGAAGGGGTAGTGGATGATCCCATCCTAAATGTCAGGGTGCGAAGAATGCTGGGACATCAGGAGCAGCTGCGCAAACGCAGATAAGTCACAGCTGTCAGTAATCAAGGACGCTACAGCAGGGTTAAAAAGGGAAGGGCTTGCAGAAGGCGGTGTGAGAATTTATCGTTCAGATTTGAGAGAGACATTGATGTGGTTTTGTTGTTCCTTTGGATAATTTTGGCATTCTGACACTCAAGTTATGTGAGTAATTGGCTGATGTAAGCCAGAGAGACTTTTGTTGCCGGCTTGAATCATTAACCCTGACCCTTGGAATCATAAACCAGCATTTCTCTTGCCGTTGCTGAGGCTTCCAGCCCATTTTGTACATAAAGAAACCTTTTGCCTTTTGCAAGCTCCCGTGTGTGTGTGTTTGTATAATTGCTTTGTTTGGGTGGCCAGCCGGCCGGCCAGGCAGAACACATACGCAACAAAATTGGAAAAGGAAAGTTCAAAAACTTCTTTATTTAGCACTCCTCTCTCCAAAATATTTGGCAGCACCAACCCCCCCCCTCCCCTCAAAAGATACCTTTCTCAACAATATCCAGATTCCATCTTTTCCCACAATTCAAAGCAGCCAGAAGCAGTTTGGACCACCAAAGAGATCATGAAGAACATGACCTGTGACAGGACAGAGTGGCTTTCCCCAGCAATGTCCTTTGAGATGATGGCCAAGGCATATCATTGGCAAGAGCCCACGCCTGAAAAAAAACAACATCTGGAAGGCACCCCGTTGTGGAATGCTAACAGAGAGAATTCTGAAAAGCTTCTCAATGAAATAAAACTGGGCAGCGCTCTGAAGGAGACACGTTAGGCCGCAGCTTGGCTAGCACTGAATGGTCCTGACAGCCGGCAGGCGCCAGATCGCATCACCTTGCCAACTGCTCTTGTACATGTTTCTTCAAAGAAACACCTGGCTCCTCATTACACCATGATTAGAAGGAACTTGGTGATGGTGGCTTGTTTATTCCTGTAACAAGGCTGGGAATACCCCAGAGGGAGCCGGCGCATGGCTGCTCTTTCTGAGAGGTCATTTGGGGCAGGACGATCCACCCGCCTTCAGTGACCGCTGTTAACTGGCATCCATCATGTCTGACGTTTCCTCCTCCACCGTTTTCTCTTGTGGCTGCACATACTTCTCCTGGACGGCCAGGGTGCTGGTGAGAGAGAGAGTTAAGGAGAAAGGAAGCCCAAAGGCATGAAAGAAAAGTTAGCTGATCCGTCTGCTTCTGCTGACTGGCAGGAGAAACATCTGCATATACAGGTGGTCCTTAAGTTACAATCACTCGTTTAGTGACCGTTCAAAGTTACAACAGCACTGAAAAGAGTCACACTTAACGACCATGGCAGCATCTCCAGGCCCTATTTGGACAGGGAGTCATTGCTCACAGTCCCTCATGCTCATCACCTTGAGGTTCGATTACTGCAACGTTCTCTACAGGGGGATACCTCTGAAAAGTGTTCGGAAATTTCAGATCGTGCAGAATGCAGCCGCGAGAGCCATCGTGGGGCTTCCAAGATTCACCCACGTTTCTTCAACACTCCGTGGCCTGTATTGGCTGCCAATCAGTTTCCGGTCACAATTCAAAGTGTTGGTTATGACCTTTAAAGCCCTACATGGCAATGGACCAGATTACCTCCGGAACCGCCTGCTACCGCACGAATCCCAGCGACCGATAAGGTCCCACAGAGTTGGCCCTCTCCGGGTCCCGTCGACTAAACAATGTCGTTTGGCGGGCCCCAGGGGAAGAGCCTTCTCTGTGGCGGCCCAGGCCCTCTGGAACCAACTCCCCCCGGAGATTAGAACTGCCCCCACCCTCCCTGTCTTTCGTAAACTACTCAAGACTCATTTATACCACCAGGCATGGGGGAGTTGAGATAGCTCTTCCCCCTAGGCCATTACAAGTTATGCATGGTATGTTTGTGTGTATATTTGGTTTTATAATAGGGGTTTGTAGTTGTTTTTATTATTGGATTGTACATGTTGTGTTTATTATTGTTGTTAGCTGCCCCGAGTCTATGGAGAGGGGCGGCATACAAATCCAATAAATTATTATTATTATTATTATTATTATTATTATTATTATCACGTGACCTTGGCAGCTGAGGCACATTCATTGATGGTGGCCCAGTGTCCTTGGATTCTATGACCATCATTTTGTGACCTGACAGGCGGAGTCAAAGGGGAAACCAGGTTTGCTTAACAACCGGGTTACTAACATAAAAACTGCAGTGATTCTCTTAACAGCCAGGTCAAGAAAGTTCATAAATTGGGACAAAATCCACTTTGAGAAATGTCTCACTCAGCAACATAAAGGTTGGACTCAATTGTGCTCGTAAAATCGAGGACTATTTGCGCTATCCAGAATGGTGAATGGGATAAAAAGAATTAGATGGAGCAAGAATGGGAAAAGTAGTTGGGCAACTTGGCAGGGCTAGGTGTGCAGCATACAAGATAATCCTCCCATTGCTACCACTGGTCTAAAATGCTCTTCCTTCCTTCCTTCCTTCCTTCCTTCCCTCCCTCTTTCTTTCTTTCCTTCTTTCTCTCTCTCCCTCCTCCTTTCTTTCCTTTCCTCCCTCCCTCTTTCTTTCTTTCTCTCTCCCTCCTTCCCTCCATCCATCCTTTTTCTATGCCGCCCTCCTCAACCAATTCAGGGCTGCTTACAACATAATGAATACAATATAAAACATGTAGAAATCTAATATTACAAATCTAAAAAGCTTTTTAAAAATACCGTATGTTTGTGTGCGCACCTGAAGCACATCCCTGAGCAAACCAAACCGGAACCTACCCCTGCCCAAACCTCTGAATTTCCTAAGGCACAGAAGTACCAAGGAGGAAGGGAAGAGGGCAGAAAGGATACGATGTAAATTGAAAATCAGCTCCCATCGCCGCAGACATCAAGACGTTGAGGTTTCTGTGTTCCGAATCCCCAAAACAGTAGCCATTGGCTTTGTCCACCGCCTGCATCACACACCGCATACTCTCCTTGTCCTGAAACAAGGAACCATGAGAAGCACGTCACGCCCACATTGATTTCTCTGCCATATTTCCTCCTGTTACTCACTGGCTCGATTACTGGCAGGCAAGTCCCAGCAACGGATTAACTTTCTTTAAAAAAATAAAATGAATCCTCTGAGCAATCTTACTTTCAAATCTGAAAGTTTTCTTTAGGAAGAACAGATTGCAAAAGAGAGTACATACACGCAATCACATTGCCAGGAGATTAGAGTTATCAAATGCTAGAATAAAAAAATATCACTTTCATATACTGTATATCATATATATCAATGTCGTCTGGTGGGACCCAGGGGAAGAGCCTTCTCTGGTGGCTCTGTCCCTCTGGAACCAGCTCCCCCCTGAGATTAGGATTGCCCCCACCCTCCTTGCATTTCGTAAACTCCTTAAAACCCACCTCTGTCGTCAGGCATGGGGGAACTGAAACATCTCCCCCTTGCCCATGTTGTTTTGGTGTTTGATTGATTGTGTGCTTGTTCTTATATATATTGGGGTTGTTTTATGAATTTCTTAACTTAAAATTGTAATTGGATTGGTAGGTATTGGATGTGTCACTATGTACTGTTTTTACCATTGTTGTGAGCCGCCCCGAGTCTGCAGAGAGGGGCAGCATATAAATCCAATAAATCTAATCTAATCTATATCATATAATTCTATTAACTTAAAACTATTCTCCATTCCTTAAACATTCTGTTCCATAAGAAGCATTTATAAGAAGGGGGCACATGATCGAAACATTTAAATATGTTAAAGGAGTTCAGCAGGGAAGTGTTTTTAATAGGAAAGTGAACACAAGAACAAGGGGGCACAATCTGAGGTTAGTTGGGGGAAAGATCAGAAGCAACGTGAGAAAATATTATTTGACTGAAAGAGTAGTAGATGCTTGGAACAAACTTCCAGGAGACGTGGTTGGTAAATCCACAGTAACTGAAGTTAAACATGCCTGGGATAAACATATATCCATTCTGAGATAAAATACAGTAAATAGTATAAGGGCAGACTAGATGGACCAGGAGGTCTTTTTTATGCCGTCAATCTTCTATGTTAGTCAGTTGCACACTCACTGGGCACAGACCTTTTCAACTCTGTTTTGACCGGTTGTGAGGTTCTGTCCTGGCAACTGGACAGTTTCGGAATTAATTGCCTGCATTTGCATATTGTTTTACCTTTTAATTTCATTCCCTCTGCACTAACAGGTGCATGCCGCCCTTGTCGCAAATATAGTAATTTACAGCTCAAATGTAGGTAAAAATGGTGGAAGGAAATTGATGGGCACTACCAAAGTTTCATCTATTCCTCTCCTTGAGTTGCTTACCTGGACATTGAGGGGAACAAAAGAGACCAAACTGTAGTCTTCAATCACGCCCACCAGCTTCTTGTTCAGGCGTTGGTAGTTCTTGAAGAATGGGTCTAAAGCCAAATGGTCCACTAAGTAGGACAGATCAAGAACTTCTGTGTAATAATCTAGATTAAATGCTGTAAGGCAAGTGAAAAGGGGAAAGAAAGCTTCGGTAAATTCATAGAATAAGGAACAAGCTAATCTGTAATATTACTCATTCAGTAGAAGTCTTTTTTCTGGAATATAAAATGCTCAAATGATTGAATTGATTTAATGACGCTGCTGAAACCCTGATAAAAAAGGGAGGGTTGGAGTGCATTGTGTGGGTGATTATCGTTTGCGTTTTGAAGAGAGAAACATTGTTGCAGCGTGGTTTCGTTTTGGTTTGGATTTCTGTAAACTCTAAAACTCAAGCAGGAGAGGACTGTGTGGACTTGAGTGTGTAACGCTGACCTGAACATGTTGTGTGGACTTTGAGTGAGTAACCGTGACCTTCTGGACTCATAAATCAGCATTGGTCTTGCATTCAAGGAGGCGTTCAGCCATCTCTATATAAAAGAAACCTCTTGTTTTACTGCTCCCCTGTTGTGTGTTTGATTCATTACCTTGTTCTTGGGTAGCTAGAAGCCAGGCAGAACAGTTCCTGACTTGGGTATCAAGCCGGTCAATTTTCTTTTAGTCCTAGGAAGGAGACAATGGCGAACCTTGCCCAGAAAATCACAGAGACTTTTCCAGGCAGTCTCTGAAAATAGTTAGCCCTGCTTTCAAAACAAATATATTTCTGCTATAAAAGCTTGATCCTTTTTTGCTCGCAGCACCGTTGAGGGTGTCCTGACATATGACAGCAGACAAAAAAAGCTCTAGAGAATAATTAAAACTGCCCAGAATATCATTGGGCTCCAACTACCAGCCCTGGATGACATCTTCACATCTCCCTGTTTTAGGAAATTGCCCAACATTCTCAGAGACTCTTCCCAGTCTTCTTAAAATCTTTTTGGTCTGTTGCCTTCTGGCAGAAGATAGAGAAGAATTAAAAACTGAACAGTTTTTACCCCAGAGCTATAACTTCACTCAACAATGAACTAAAGGGTCACCGTCCGTGAGCTCTTGGTCTATTGTGGGGATGTTTGGGTCGTTCAGGGTGGGGCATTTGTGGCAGGTAGGGGTGTGATTTGGGGATTGTTATGTGTGTTGGACATGGTCTTTGGGTGTTATGTGAATTTAGTTATATGGCTATACTACATACAATGACAATAATCATTACTTAGACTGGAGTAGTAATTTATCTAGGCAGCTGCCTGATTGACAAAATCTTGGATAAACCTGTCTGGCAACCACCCAGCTATAAATGAACTATGGCTACTCTCAGCTGTCCCAAGTGGATTACATACATTAGATTTGATGTGTAATGGGCCCTTAGAAGTTACCTTAATCCAGTGCTTCTCAATTATTTTCTGTTACGCCCTCCCCCCAGGAAGAAGTAGATATTTCGCCACTCACCCCACCCGACTCTCTTCCAGGACAATTGTTTGCAATATTCCGCTCGTTTTCACTGAAAAAACTCAAGCGGCTTATCAGCGTGATTGGGATGTAATGTGTTTAAGTGCTGCCTTGATTTATTTGGCTTTCTGTTATACCCTGGCCAACATTTTTAGACACAGTAAACATATCGGTCTTTCCTCGCCTCCCACCGTAATCACAGTGAAGCCAAATGCTACATACGCTTCCTCACATTTCCTCGTCTTAACGTTCGGGAGACTTAACGTTTGTCTCATCATCTCCGTCTCTCTCCTCCTCTCTTTTCATCCATGCTAAATATTTTTCCATGGTGTCTCTTAATGGTTTGTTATCTGCACTTCACATCTCCTGCTCTGTGCGATTGTTTGGTGCAAAAATTCCCTACTCCCTGCGGCAAAAAATAGCACGTTCCCCGGGGTCTCGCACCCCCCCTGGCATTGCTCCATGCCCCCTCCCCAGGGGGAGGGCACCCCACTATTTGAGAAACACTGCTTTACTCAGTCCCACAGTTCTCTAAGGATTGCCTGTTCTCACCTAACTTCCCATACTGCTCAATGAGGTCCATTTTGGAGAGGATGTTGATGTGGGGCAACTCCACGTGCAGCATTGTGGCGAGGGAAGTGCAGAGGACAGAGATGAATTTGCCAGGATCTGTGCAGTAGTGAGAATCTACCAGATGAACAGCGGCCAGCTACGAAAAGCAAACGAAAGGGTAGAGAAATTAGCATGTCGTCTGGGGAATTGCGGGAGTTGAAGTCCACACATGTTAAAAGTTGCTAAGGTTGAGAAACTCTGGTTTAATATATGCAGACAAATCACTAATAATAATAATAATAATAATAATAATAATAATAATAATATTAATTAGATTTGTATGCTGACCCTCTCCGAAGACATTAAACTAGACCAATGATGGTGAACCTTTTTTCCCTCAGGTGCTGAAAGAGCATGCATGTGCCCATACCCATAATTCAATGCCTGGGGAGGGCGAAAACAGCTTCCCCCACCCCACAGAGGCCCTCTGGAGGCTGGAAATGGCCTGTTTCCCAACTTCTAGAGGGCCCAGTAGGTTCATATCCTCCTAGGCTCCAGAGGCTTCCCTGGAGCTGGGGCAGGATAAAAATGTCCTCCCCTATCCCCCTGGAGGCTCTCTGGAAGCCAAAATTTCCCTCCCAGAGCCTCCGTGTGAGCCAAAAATCAGCCGGCCGGCACATACATGCACAACGGAGCTGAGCCAGGGCAACGGCTTGCATGCCAACAAATATGGCTCTGCGTGCCACTTGTGACAACCATGCCATCACTGAACTAAGCATTTGTCAGGAATGGGAATAGAAAGTTGTAGTCTTTCAGGTGATCCTGAACTAAAAGCATTCCTTTTATAATGTTCACACCATGGCTTAGCAATAATTATACAGAGCCATGGGTACAAACTCTACATTATGCCTTCTACTAAAAGAGATGTAAGTTTCGAGTAGTATTTTAACAGTATTTAGATATAAAGTGGAAATAAAGTCTGAGATGTTTCCTGGACTCGATGCAAATTAACGCATTAAATTAGACATCAATAACATTATTGATGTACAATAGAGACTGACAGTTAAATACAGGCTACCAAATCTGCCTACAGGTTTCTCTTTCTTTTTGCTGCCATCTAGTGACTGTCTGGATTTTTAACCTCCAGATCAGTTCTAGTTGAAGCTCGGGCAATTTCTACCGAACATTACAAACATATAAAATGCACCATATTTTACAACAGCTTCATGGAACTAATTTGAAAAGGCAGCTGTTATCACATACAGTCGCTGTGAATTGGGACAGACAGAGGTTGAGATTTGGCCTTCAGGAATGCACTCGCTTCCTCTGGACCAAACACCATCATCATCATCATTTATATTTGTATGCCGCCCTTCTCCGAAGGTTTGGGGCGGCTGAAATTCCACTTAGCAAACATACCCTGAAATTCCACTTAGCAAGTTGAGCAAGGATATTTCTCAATGAGCTGTGATGGGTGCAGAGCTCCACTTGTCCAGGGCAATCAAATAAGAAGTAATGCCCTTTCAGTTGGTCCAGTTTCTCCTGTAGCCAGTCAAAATTCGCCTCTAGGTACTCCATGCAGTAGAGTAGGCCACCGTTGGGGCCAAGTTTCAAATTCTCCATCACATCAGCCAACGTGATCAGTTCAGAGATATCCACCGCACACTGGAATGGAATCCTTTCGTTCGCTGGGTCCAGATTCACCACAGCTACTTTGCGCCCAATTGCAGAGAGGAATTCCTGCATGCCATGACAGTAGGTGGTTTTCCCGGAGCCGGGAGGCCCAATCACTACCTGACCGAAGGCTATTGGTGGCTGCTTGTCTTTTGTCGACATGCTGCAAGGTTTCTTTCTCCTAAAAATAGGCATCAGAAGGAATAAGACAATTTTGGAATAAAATTAGGGTTCTGAAAAGGTCGTCTGTCAACCACATAACAGATTAAGATTGGAAGTACTCAGGGAAGGATAAGGAGGAAGAGGAAGGAAGGGGAGAGAGATAGGAGGAAGGTAGGTAAGGGGGAGAGGAGAAAGAAGGTAGAGGGAAGAGAGGGAGGGGAGTAATACAAAATATAGAAGGAAAACAGATGGCAGATAAAAGTATAAATGGTGCAAGTTTAGGATATTTGTTTAATATAAACTAGAAAAGGTTTGAAAATTTAAGATTTAAGAATATGATTATTAGAATTACCAAATCAAGAAAAATTAGTGTGATTGATTGAAATTAGTTATTGAAATTATATTTCAGTTTATATATACTGTATATATGTATGTATGTATGTATGACGTTTTTGCTGAATTTTTAAAATTAAGGGAGATTAGGATAGCGCTATATATGATGATGGTGAATGTGATTTCACCGAAACGTCGCATAGACATGCAAAATATTACACAGGGCAAAACCCGAACTCAGAACAATCTACATATATATATGTAGATCACACTTGGCCAATAAAAAATTATATTCTATATGTATGCATGTATGTATGTGTGCATGCCTATGCACCTTCAAGGACCTACTGGTTTGGCCCTCGACATATATATATACCATATACTATCAACATAATATCAACATGCTACATGCTTATACATTTTCCCAATATATCATCAACAAAAAATTTTTTTCCTGTATAAGTTTTGTTATTTTTTTCTCCAACTTAAAAACATACATACACATATATCCTCAATGCCTAACAATACGCTTATAAAATTTCTAATATGAAAAATTAATAAAACACCCTAAATCATATCTCAATACATCACTAATTACTCCATCTGTCAAAAAAAGAGCAAACTAAAAAGAATGAATTATATATATAGGAAAAGCTAGTGTTTCTGCCTTCATTAATTAATAATTAATTTATATATGTGTGTGTGTGTGTGTGTGTGTGTATGTATGTATGTATATATATATGTGTGTGTGTGTGTGTGTGTGTGTATATATGACATATATATATATATATATATATATATATATATATATATATATATATATATTTGTTTTCGTAAATTTTCACGGGTATATGTATGTAGATTGTTCTGAGTTCGGGTTTTGCCCTGTGTAATGTTTTGCATGTCTATGCGACGTTTCGGCGAAATCACATTCACCATCATCAGGCTGGAGTTCCAATCTTTGTGTTTTTGCAAATGAATATTAGCAACTGACATTTCTTCTTAGCATGTAGTGTGGGGGTGGAGATTTGCTTTGAATGTAGCAAATAGATTGGGTGACTATGCTTCCGTGATCTGATTGGTTGGTGTAATCATGGTTATAGAAGGAATGGCATGAAGATTATGAAGTGTTTTGTTTAAGTCTGATTTCCAAATATAAAATTCTAAAATCATAATAATTAAAGGATTGACATATTGATTATAATGAAGTGTTTATTTTGTTTAAGGCTGGTTTCCAAATCTCTGGCAGACGCGAGGTATCATCCCTTTTATTTAAACAAAAGGATCTCTTTTCAATTTCGATAGCTTCTAGAGAGATTCTTTTATATAAATTCTCTGTTTTGTGGAGTAATTTAGTTTTTTCAAAGTCAATTTCGTGCCCTGTTCTTTTAATGTGCTGGACAAGGGAGGAGGTCTTCTCCTGTTTCTTGACTGCATTCATATGTTCTGCCATGCGCTGGCTCACTCTTCGGTTAGTTTGTCCAATGTATGTGGCTGCACATGTTTTGCAAGGGATTTCATAGATTCCTTGGTATTCTAATTGGATTTTATCTTTGGGGCTCCTTAGGATATTAGATATTTTTTGGTTAGTGCAAAATGAGGTTTTGATGTTATGTTTTTGTAGAATTTTACTAATTTTATCCGTGGTGCCTTTGATGTAAGGAAGGATGGTGGTGCCATTGTCCTGTTCTTGATCTTGTTTTTTGGGGGGTGTCTCTTTATTGATTAGGTTTGTTATTGTTTTCTCTTTGAATCCATTAGAAATTAGTACATCTTTGAGTTTGTTCAATTCAGTTTTTAAGTGCTCATGGTCAACTGAATTGAACAAACTCAAAGATGTACTAATTTCTAATGGATTCAAAGAGAAAACAATAACAAACCTAATCAATAAAGAGACACCCCCCAAAAAACAAGATCAAGAACAGGACAATGGCACCACCATCCTTCCTTACATCAAAGGCACCACGGATAAAATTAGTAAAATTCTACAAAAACATAACATCAAAACCTCATTTTGCACTAACCAAAAAATATCTAATATCCTAAGGAGCCCCAAAGATAAAATCCAATTAGAATACCAAGGAATCTATGAAATCCCTTGCAAAACATGTGCAGCCACATACATTGGACAAACTAACCGAAGAGTGAGCCAGCGCATGGCAGAACATATGAATGCAGTCAAGAAACAGGAGAAGACCTCCTCCCTTGTCCAGCACATTAAAAGAACAGGGCACGAAATTGACTTTGAAAAAACTAAATTACTCCACAAAACAGAGAATTTATATAAAAGAATCTCTCTAGAAGCTATCGAAATTGAAAAGAGATCCTTTTGTTTAAATAAAAGGGATGATACCTCGCGCCTGCCAGAGATTTGGAAACCAGCCTTAAACAAAATAAACACTTCATTATAATCAATATGTCAATCCTTTAATTATTATGATTTTAGAATTTTATATTTGGAAATCAGACTTAAACAAAACACTTCATAATCTTCATGCCATTCCTTCTATAACCATGATTACACCAACCAATCAGATCACGGAAGCATAGTCACCCAATCTATTTGCTACATTCAAAGCAAATCTCCACCCCCACACTACATGCTAAGAAGAAATGTCAGTTGCTAATATTCATTTGCAAAAACACAAAGATTGGAACTCCAGCCTGATGATGGTGAATGTGATTTCGCCGAAACGTCGCATAGACATGCAAAACATTACACAGGGCAAAACCCGAACTCAGAACAATCTACATACATATACCCGTGAAAATTTACGAAAACAAATATATATATATATATATATATATATATATATATATATATATATATGTCATATACACACACACACACACACACACATATATATACATACATACACACACACACACACACACACACACATATATAAATTAATTATTAATTAATGAAGGCAGAAACACTAGCTTTTCCTATATATATAATTCATTCTTTTTAGTTTGCTCTTTTTTTGACAGATGGAGTAATTAGTGATGTATTGAGATATGATTTAGGGTGTTTTATTAATTTTTCATATTAGAAATTTTATAAGCGTATTGTTAGGCATTGAGGATATATGTGTATGTATGTTTTTAAGTTGGAGAAAAAAATAACAAAACTTATACAGGAAAAAAATTTTTTGTTGATGATATATTGGGAAAATGTATAAGCATGTAGCATGTTGATATTATGTTGATAGTATATGGTATATATATATGTCGAGGGCCAAACCAGTAGGTCCTTGAAGGTGCATAGGCATGCACACATACATACATGCATACATATAGAATATAATTTTTTATTGGCCAAGTGTGATTGGACACACAAGGAATTTGTCTTGGTGCATATGTTCTCAGCGTACATAAAAGAAAGAGATACAATTGTCAAGAATCATGAGGTCCAACACTTAATGATCGTCATAGGGGGTCAAATATACATATGTATATGTATGGATGTAAAGTTGGTGAAAAAATAAAGTAGAAAAAAATAAGACCAGTAGGCAGCGATGAGCCCACGCTATTTATACCTGTCGTTATCCACATTTAATAAAACATTTCACACACCATACGCAACGAACACGCGTGTATAATAAACTCGTGCTACATCCCCACGTTACGAAACCTTTTGCAAAGAAAAGAGTGGGTTGGCGAGAGAGAGAGAGCGGCAAGCGACCTGGTTCCTTTCTCTTTTTTTGCAGGGGAAGAAAACCGCCTTCTAGGCCCCCCTTCGTCTCAATGCGCCGGGCAGGGCTTGGGAGAAGAAAAGCGGGAGTCGCTGCAACGGGGGAAACGCCAGGCCACGCAGACCGGAGGCAGAGGAGGCCAAAGCCCTCGCGGCCCCTCCGACGGTTCTCCTCCGTCAGCAGATCCGGCTGGCGACCCTCTGGGACCCTATGGCATCCTCAAACCCCCGTCAGGATTCACCTGGGATTCCGCCGCTGGTTCCTCCTACCGGCCGCTTCCGCGCATGACGTTGAGACAGGAAGCCTTGACTACTTTCTTTCCTCTACAGGAGAAGCGCCAAAAATGCCACTGGCCGAGGAACCGCTCTATTTCCGGCTATCTCGATGGTAAGTGGCGTCCAACCAGGCAGGAAACGGAAAGCGTAACGTAGCTATTGTATAAGCGAAGGACCGGCGCCCCCTGCAGGATGGGGCGTGCTGAGATTGGCCAAGGAATGGAGACCTGTCGGGTTTTGTATTGGATTTGTTATTATGTATTGTTTTTACCATTGTTGTGAGCCGCCCCGAGTTTGCGGAGAGGGGCGGCATATAAATATAATAAATCTAAATCTAATCTTTGTTGTTCGCTAGGCGCCCTCTAGGGGTGCCCAAGGGAACAGCAACGAGCAGACCAGGAGGACTACAGTAATAACGAAGGAATGACAAGTTGATAGTTCAGGAGTCTCTCACTTTGCAAGCCAGACAAAAAAGATGCTGGTAGTTTGCCACAGCAATAATGGTTTAAAACAGTGTTTCCTAAACTCGGTGACTTTAAAACGGGCAGATCAATTGGTTGGAGAATTCTGGGAGTTGATGTCCTGTCCACCCATTCTAAAGTCACCCAAGTTGAAAAACACTGGGCGAATCAATTATTATATTGCAATTCTGGTAATTTATTTCCTATAAGTTTTGTTTGTGGTTAGGTTGCTGGTTTTCTATGCTTCAATGTTACGTAACTAACTGTGAAGCAGTCAGAGATCCTTTGACTGTCCCTGCCGATGGAACAGCCGCCAAAAATTAGAAATCAAATGTAAATAAGTGTACGTCGTGTGTCCAAGATAATTGTATTGAAGGCAATTCTTTTTCAATTTATGTGTATATGTATGGGAGCCTGCCTATGCACCTTCAGAGACCTACTGGTTTGGCCCTCGACAACCGTTCTTGGGAAAATCACCTGCCCACTGCTGGGCTTGAGAGACAGATTGTAAGAGCAGAGATTTTAAGTAAAAACATAGAAACAACCTGTATCCATTTGATTTTACTTCTGTGTTGTGCCTTTTAAATTTTTGATGGTCATTGACCAACTAAACATTGCTGTTAATGTATGACTGCTAGAGTACAATCTTATTGGTCAAGTTTACTCCTCGTTTAGTCAGAGTACTGCTCTTTAATTACACCATCCACTAGGCCAGTGTTTCCCAACCGGTGTGCTGCGGCACACTGGTGTGCCGCGAGACATGGTCAGGTGTGCCGCGAAGAAAGAAGCGAAGAGCAAAAAGTTGTGAGACCGGAAGCTGAGCCTCCTTTGTGCCTTCCAAGTTTTCTGGCAGCTGCAGCGCCCCGCCCGGCTGGAGCTTCCCTGACGACGGCAGCAGGTGAGCTTTGGGGCCTAGTGGGAGGGTGGCGGCGGTAGCGGGAGGGCGGCGCGCAGCGGGCGGGTGATGGCGCCGCCGCCGCCAGCAGGCATTAGCTGTGGGGCGGCTATTTCTTTCTCTCTTTTTCTCTCCCCCCTTTCTCTCCCCCCTCTCCCTCTTTCTCTCCTTTTCCCTCTTTCTCTCCCTCTTGCTATCTCTTTCTCTCTCTTTCTCTCCCTCTCTCTCTCTTGCTATCTCTTTCTCTCTCCCACTCTTGCTATCTTTCTCTCTCCCACTCTCTCCCTCTTTCTCTTGCTATCTCTCTCTCTTTTGCTTTCTCCCTCTCCCCCTCTCTCTGTCTCTCTCCCTCTCTTGCTATCTCTTTCTCTCCCCCCTCTCTTTCTCTATCTTTCTCTCTCCCCCTCTTGCTATCTATTTCTCTCCCCCCTCTCTCCCTCTCTTTCTGTCTCCCTCTCTTGCTATCTTTCTCTTCCCTCTTTCTCTCTCTTCTCTCCCCCCACTCTCCCTCTCTCTCTCTCTTCCTCTCTTGATATCTCTTTCCCCCTCTCCCTTTCTCTCCCTCTTTCTATCTCTTCCTCTTTCCCCCTCTTTCTCTCTCCCTCTTGCTATCTCTTTCTCATCCCCCCTCTCTCCCCCTCTCTTGCTATCTTTCTCTTTCCCCCCTCTCTCTAACTCTTGCTATGTCTTTCTCTTTCTATCCCCCCTCTCCCTCTTTCTCTCTCCCTCTCTTGCTATCTCTCTCCCTCTCTTGCTATCCCCCCTCTCTCTCCCTCTTTTGCTATCTCTTTCGCTCTTTCTCTCCCCCCTCTCTCCCTCTCCCTCTTGCTATCTCTTTCTCTCTCTTTTTCTCCCCTCTCTCCCTCTTTCTCTCCCCCCATTCTCCCTCTTTCTCTCTCCTTCATCCCCCCTCTCTCCCTCTCTTGCTATCTCTTTCTCTCTTCCCCCCTCTCTCTAACTCTTGCTATCTCTCTCTCCCCTCTTTCTCTTTCCCTCCCCTCTTTCTCTCTTGCTATCTCTTTCTCTCCCCCCTCTTGCTATCTCTTTCTCTCCCCCTTTCTCCCCCCTCTCCCTCTTGCTATCTCTTTCTCTCCCCCTTTCTCTCCCTCTCTTGCTATCTCTTTCTCTCTCTCCCTCTCTTGCTATCCCCCTCTCTTGCTATCTCTTTCTTTCCCCCTCTCCCTCTCTCTTGCTATCTTTCTCTCCCCCCTTTCCCTCTCTCTTTCTCTCCCTCTCTTGATATCTCTTTCTCTCCCCCTCTCTTTCTCTCTCCCTCTCTTGTTATCTATTTCTCTACCCCCTCTCTCCCTCTCCCTCTCTTGCTATCTCTTTCTCTCCCCTCTCTTTCTCTCCCCCTCTCCCTCTTGCTATCTTTCTCACCCTCACTCCCTCTCTCTCTCCCTCTCTTGCTATCCCCCCTCTCCCTCTCTTGCTATCTCTTTCCCTCTCTCCCCTCTCTCCCTCTCTCTTGCTATCTCTTTCTCTCCCCTCTCTCTTTCTCTTGCTATCTTTCTCCCCCCCTCTCCCTCCCTTGCTATCTTTCTCTCCCCCCCTCTCTCTCTCCTCTTGCTATCTCTTTCTCTCCCCCTCTCCCTCTCTTGCTATCTCTTTCTCTCCCCTCTCCCCCTCTCTTTCGCTCTTGCTACCTTTCTCTCCCCCTCTCGCTATCTTTCTCTCCCCCTCTCTCTCGCTATCTCTCTCTCCCCCTCTCCCTCTCTTGCTTTCTCTTTCTCTTCCCCCTCTCTTTCTCTTCCCCCTCTCCCTCTTTCTCTCTTAATATCTTTCTCTCCCTCTCTTGCTATCTCTTTCCCCCACTCTCCCTCTCTCTTGCTATCTCTCCCTATCTTGCTATCTCTTTCTCTCCCCCCCTCTCCCTCTTGCTATCACTCCCTATCTTGCTATCCCTTTCTCTCCCCCCTCTCCCTCTTGCTATCTCTTTCTCTCCCTCTCTATCTCCCTCTCTTGTTATCTTTCTCTCTTTCTCTCCCCCTCTCTATCTCTTGCTATCTATTTCTCTCTCTTTCTCTCCCTCTCTTTCTATCTTTCTCTCTTTCCCCCCTCTCTTTCTCTCTCTCCCTCTTGCTATCTCTTTCTCTTTCCCCCCTCTCTCTAACTCTTGCTGTCTTTCTCTTTCTATCCCCCTCTCTCCCTCTTTCTCTCTCCCTCTCTTGCTATCCCCTCTCTCTCCCTCTCTTGCTATCTCTTTCGCTCTTTCTCTCCCCCCTCTCTCCCTCTCACTCTCTTGCTATCTTTCTCCCCCCTCTCCCTCTCTTGTTATCTCTTTCTCTTTTTCTCCACACTCTCTCCCTCTTTCTCTCCCCCCTCTCTCCCTCTTTCTCTCTCCTTCATCCCCCCTCTCTCCCTCTCTTGCTATCTCTTTCTCTCTTTCCCCCCTCTCTCTAACTCTTGCTATCTCTTTCTCTCCCCTTTCTCTTTCTCTCCCCCTCCCACTCTCTTTCTCTCTTGCTATCTCTTTCTCTCCCCCCTCTTGCTATCTCTTTCTCTCCCTTTCTCCCCCCTCTTTCTCTCCCTCTTGCTATCTCCTTCTCTCCCCCTCTTTCTCTCCCTCTCTTGCTATCTCTTTCTCTCTCTCCCTCTCTTGCTATCCCCCCTCTCTCCCTCTCTTGCTATCTCTTTCTTTCCCCCTCTCCCTCTCTCTTGCTATCTTTCTCTCCCCCCTCTCCCTCTCTTTCTCTCCCTCTCTTGATATCTCTTTCTCTCCCCCTCTCTTGTTATCTATTTCTCTACCCCCTCTCTCCCTCTCCCTCTCTTGCTATCTCTTTCTCTCCCCCCTCTCTTTCTCTCCCCCTCTCTCCCCCTCTTGCTATCTTTCTCACCCTCACTCCCTCTCTCTCTCTCCCTCTCTTGCTATCCCCCCTCTCCCTCTCTTGCTATCTCTTTCCCTCTCTCCCTCTCTCTTGCTATCTCTTTCTCTCCCCTCTCTCCCTCTCTTTCTCTTGCTATCTTTCTCCCCCCCTCTCCCTCCCTTGCTATCTTTCTCTCCCCCCTCTCTCCTCTTGCTATCTCTTTCTCTCCCTCTCTCCCTATCTCTTTCTCTCCCCCTCTTTCGCTCTTGCTACCTTTCTCTCCCCCTCTCCCCCTCTCTCTCTTGCTATCTTTCTCTCCCCCTCTCTCTCTCGCTATCTCTCTCTCCCCCTCTCCCTCTCTTTCTCTCTCTTGCTTTCTCTTTCCCCTCTCTCTTTCTCTTCCCCCTCTCCCTCTTTCTCTCTTAATATCTTTCTCTCCCTCTCTTGCTATCTCTTTCTCTCCCCCCACTCTCCCTCTCTCTTGCTATCTCTACCTATCTTGCTATCTCTTTCTCCCCCCCCCCTCTCCCTCTTGCTATCTCTCCCTATCTTGCTATCCCTTTCTCTCCCCCCTGTCCCTCTTGCTATCTCTTTCTCTCCCTCTCTATCTCCCTCTCTTGCTATCTCTCTTTCTCTCCCCCTCTCTATCTCTTGCTATCTATTTCTCTCTCTTTCTCTCCCTCTCTTTCTATCTTTCTCTCTTTCCCCCTCTTTCTCTCTCTCCCTCTTGCTATCTCTTTCTCATCCCCTCTCTCCCCCTCTCTTGCTATCTCTTTCTCTTTCCCCCCTCTCTCTAACTCTTGCTGTCTTTCTTTCTATCCCCCTCTCCCTCTTGCTCTCTTTCTCTCTCTCCCTCTTGCTATCCCCCCTCTCTCTCCCTCTCTTGCTATCTCTTTCGCTCTTTCTCTCTCCCTCTCACTCTCTTGCTATCTTTCTCCCCCCTCTCCCTCTCTTGTTATCTCTTTCTCTCTCTTTTTCTCCACACTCTCTCCCTCTTTCTCTCCCCCCTCTCTCCCTCTTTCTCTCTCCTTCATCCCCCCTCTCTCCCTCTCTTGCTATCTCTTTCTCTTTCCCCCCTCTCTCTAACTCTTGCTATCTCTTTCTCTCCCCTCTTTCTCTTTCTCTCCCCCTCCCACTCTCTTTCTCTCTTGCTATCTCTTTCTCTCCCCCCTCTTGCTATCTCTTTCTCTCCCTTTCTCCCCCCTCTCTTTCTCTCCCTCTTGCTATCTCTTTCTCTCCCCCTCTTTCTCTCCCTCTTGCTATCTCTTTCTCTCTCCCTCTCTTGCTATCCCCTCTCCCTCTCTTGCTATCTTTCTTTCCCCCTCTCCCTCTCTCTTGCTATCTTTCTCTCTCCCCTCTCCCTCTCTCTTTCTCTCCCTCTTGATATCTCTTTCTCTCCCCCTCTCTTTCTCTCCCTCTCTTGTTATCTATTTCTCTACCCCCTCTCTCCCTCTCTTGCTATCTCTTTCTCTCCCCCCTCTCTTTCTCTCCCCCTCTCCCTCTCTTGCTATCTTTCTCACCCTCACTCCCTCTCTCTCTCCCTCTCTTGCTATCTCTTTCCCTCTCTCCCCTCTTTCTCTCCCCTCTCCCTCTCTTTCTGTTGCTATCTTTCTCCCCCCCTCTCCCTCCCTTGCTATCTTTCTCTCCCCCTCTCTCCTCTTGCTATCTATTTCTCTCCCCCTCTCCCTCTCTTGCTATCTCTTTCTCTCCCCTCTCCCCCTCTCTCTTTCGCTCTTGCTACCTTTCTCTCTCCCTCCCTCTCCTCTTGCTATATTTCTCTCCCCCTCTCCCTCTCTTTCTCTCTCTTGCTTTCTCTTTCTCTTCCCCCTCTCTCCCTCTTTCTCTTCCCCCTCTCCCTTTCTCTCTTAATATCTTTCTCTCCCTCTCTTGCTATCTCTTTCTCTCCCCCCACTCTCCCTCTCTCTTGCTATCTCTCCCTCTCTTGCTATCTCTTTCTCTCCCCCCTCTCCCTCTCTTGCTATCTCTCCCTCTCTTGCTATCCCTTTCTCTCCCCCCCTCTCCCTCTTGCTATCTCTTTCTCTCTATCTCCCTCTCTTGCTATCTTTCTATCTTTCTCTCCCCCTCTCTATCTCTTGCTATCTATTTCTCTCTCTTTCTCTCTCCCTCTCTTGCTATCCCCCCCTCTCCCTCTCTTGCTATCACTTTCGCTCTTTCTCTCCCCCTCTCTTTCTCTCTTTCTCTTTCTCTCCCCCTTCTCCCTCTCTCCCTCTCTCGCTATCTTTTTTTCTCCCCACTCTCTCCCTCTTTCTCTCCCCACTCTCCCTCTTGCTATCTTTCTCTTTCTCTCTCCCTCTTTCTTTCTTTCTCTCCCCCTCTTTCTCTCTCTCCCTCTTGCTATTCCCTCTCCCTCTTTCTTGCTATCTTTCTCTCTCTCTAACTCTTGCTATCTTTCTCTCCCCCCTCTCTCCCTCTCTTTCTCTCTTGCTATCTCTTTCTCTCCCCCCTCTCTCTTGCTATCTCTTTCTCTCCCCCTCTTTCTCTCCCTCTCTTGCTATCTCTTTCTCCCCCCCATCTCCCTCTCTTTCTCTCTTTTTCTCTCTCTCTTGCTATCTTTCTCTCCCCCTCTCTCCCTCTCGCTATCTCTTTCTCTCCCCCCTCTCTCCCTCTTTCTCTTTCTTTCTCTCCCCTTCTCTTTTTCTCCCTCTCTCCCTTTCTCTTTCTCCCCCCCTCCTGCTATCTTTCTCTCTCCCTCTCTTGCTATCTCTTTCTCTCCCACCTCTCCCTCTCTCTCTTGCTATCTCTCCCTATCTTGCTATCTCTTTCTCTCCCCCTCTCTCTCTCCCTCTCTTGCTATCTCTTTCTCTCCCCCTCTCTCTTTCTCTCCCTCTTTCTCTCTCCCTCTCTTGCTATCTCTTTCTCTCTCCCTCTCTTGCTATCCCCCCTCTTTCTCTCTCTCTTGCTATCTCTTTCCCCTCTCTCCCTCTCTTAATATCTCTTTCTCTCCCTCTCTTTCTCTCCCTCTCTTGCTATCTCTTTCTCTCCCCCCTCTCTCCCTCTTTCTATCCCCCTCTCCCTCTTTCTCTCCCCCCTTTCTCCCTCTCTCTCTCTTGCTCTCGCTATCTTTCTCTCTCCCTCTCTTGCTATCTCTCTTTCTCTCCCCCCTCTCTTGCTATCTCTTTCTCTCCCCCCTTCCTCTTTCTCTCCCTCTCTTGCTATCCCCCTCCCTCTCTCTAGCTATATCTTTCTTTCTCCCCCCCCCTCTCTCTTGCTATCTTTCTCTCCCCCTCTCCCTCTCTCTCTTGCTATCTTTCTTTCTCTCCCCCCTCTCCCTCTCTCCCCCTCTTGCTATCTCTTTCTCTCCCCCTCCCTTTCTTTCTTTCTCTCCCCCCTCTTTCTCCCTCTCTTGCTATCTCTTTCTCTCCCCCTCTCGCTCTTTCTCTCCCTCTTTCTCTCTCTCCCTCTTGCTGTCTCTTTCTCTCCCTCCCTCTTGCTATCTCTTTCTCTCCCCCCTCTCCCTCTCTTTCTCTCCCCCTTTCTCCCTCTCTCTCCCTCTCTTGCTATCTCTTTCTCTCCCCCCTCTCCCTCTCTCTTGGTATCTTTCTCTCTCTCTCCCTCTTTCTCTCTCCCTCTCCCTCCCTCTTTCTCTCTCTCTCTTGCTATCTCTTTCTCTCCCCCCTCTCCCTCTTTCTCTCTCCCTCTCTTGTTATCTCTTTCTCTCCCCCTCTCTCTCCCTCTTTCTCTTGCTATCTCTTTCTTTTGCTTTCTCTCCCCCTCTTCCCCTCTCTTTCTCTCTCTCCCTCTCTTGCTATCTCTCTCTCTTCCCCCTCTTTCTCTTTCTTTCTCTGTCTCCCTCTCTTGCTCTCTTGATAGCAAAAGAGGGAGAAAGAGGGAGAGAGGGGGAGAGAAAGATAGCAAGAGAGGGAGAGAGAAAGGGAGGGAGGGAGAGAAAGAGACAGCAAGAGAGGGAGGGAGAAAGGGAGGGGAGAGAGAAAGAGTTAGCAAGAGAGGGAGAGAGAAAGAGAGAGGGAGAGAAAGAGAGGGAGAGAAAGAGATTGCAAGAGAGAGAGGGGGTGAGAAAGAGAGAAAGAGATAACAAGAGAGGGAGAGAGAGAGGGGGGACAGCAAGAGAAGGAGAGAAAGAGAGAAAGAGATAGCAAGAGAGGGAGAGGGGGAGAGAAAGAGCAAGAGAGGGAGAGAGAGAAAGAGAGGGAAAGAGGGGGAAAGAGATAGCAAAAGAGGGAGAGAAACGTAGGGAGAGAGAAAGAGATATCAAGAGAGGGAGAGAGGGGGGAGAGAAAGATAGCAAGAGAGGGAGACAGAGAAAGAGAGAGGGGGGAGAGAAAGAGAGATAGCAAGAGAGGGAGAGAGAGAAAGAGAGAGGGAGAGAGGGGGGAGAGAGAAAGCAAAAGAGAGAAAGAGAGATAGCAAGAGAAAGAGAAGGAGAGAGGGGGAGAGAGAAAGAGATAGCAAGAGAGGGAGAGAGAGAAAGAGGGAGAGGGGGGAGAGAAAGAGATAGCAAGAGAGAGAGAAAGGAGAGGGAGGAGAGAAAGAGAGAGAGAAAGCAAAAAATAGGGAGAGATAGCAAGAGAGAGAGAGAGAGAGAAAGAGATAGCAAGAGAGGGAGAGAGAAAGAGGGGGTAGAGAAAGAGATAGCAAGAGAGAAAGAGAGGGAGGAGAGAAAGAGAAAGCAAGAGGGAGAGAGAGAAAGAGAGAGGGAGAGAGATAGCAAGAGAGGGAGAGAGAGGGAAAAAGGGGGGAGAGAAAGAGAGGGAGAGGGGGGAGAGAAAAAGAGAGAGATAGCAAGGGAGCGAGAGAGGGGGGATAGCAAGAGAGGGAGAGGGAGAGAGGGGGAGAGAAAGAGATATCAAGAGAGGGAGAGGGGGGAGAGAAAGAGGGAGAAAGTGGGGAGAGAGAGATAGCAAGAGAGGGAGAGAGATGGGATAGCGAGAGGGAGAGAGAGAAAGGGAGAGAGAAAGAGAGAGGGGGAGAGAGAGGGAGAAAGAGATAGCAAGAGAGGGAGAGAGGGAGAGCAAGTGGGATAGAAAGAGAGAGGGAGAGAGGGGGAAAGAAAGATAGCAAGAGAGGGAGAGAGATGGAGTGAGAGTGTGGAGAGAAAGAGAGGGAGGGGGGAGAGAAAGAGAGAAAGATAGCAAGAGAGGGGATAGCAAGAGGGAGAGAAAGAGAGAGGGAGGGGGAGAGAAAGAGAGAAGGAGATAGCAAGAGATGGAGAGAGAGGGAGAGAGATAGAGTGGGGAGAGAAAGAGAGAGGGAGAGAGGGGGGAGAGAAAGAGATAGCAAGAGAGAGAGAAAGGAGAGGGAGGAGAGAAAGAGAGAGAGATAGCAAGAGAGGGAGAGAGACGGAGAGAGGGGGGAGAGAGAGAAAGCAAAAAAGAGGGAGAGATAGCAAGGGAGAGAGAGGGGGAGAGAGAAAGAGATAGCAAGAGAGGGAGAGAGAAAGAGGGGGTAGAGAAAGAGATAGCAAGAGAGAAAGAGAGGGAGGAGAGAAAGAGAAAGCAAGAGGGAGAGAGAGAAAGAGAGAGGGAGAGAGATAGCAAGAGAGGGAGAGAGAGGGAAAAAGGGGGGAGAGAAAGAGAGGGAGAGGGGGAAAAGAGAGAGATAGCAAGGGAGCGAGAGAGGGGGGATAGCAAGAGAGGGAGAGGGAGAGAGGGGGAGAGAAAGAGAGAGGGGGAGAGAAAGACATATCAAGAGAGGGAGAGGGGGGAGAGAAAGAGGGAGAAAGGGGGGAGAGAGAGATAGCAAGAGAGGGAGAGAGATGGGATAGCGAGAGGGAGAGAGAAAGAGGGAGAGAGAAAGAGAGAGGGGGAGAGAAAGAGAGAGAGGGAGAAAGAGATAGCAAGAGAGGGAGAGAGGGAGAGGGGGATGGCAAGTGGGATAGAAAGAGAGAGGGAGAGAGGGGGAAAGAAAGATAGTAAGAGAGGGAGAGAGATGGAGTGAGAGTGTGGAGAGAAAGAGAGAGGGAGGGGGGGAGAGAAAGAGAGAGAAAGATAGCAAGAGAGGGGATAGCAAGAGGGAGAGAAAGAGAGAGGGAGGGGGAGAGAAAGAGAGAAGGAGATAGCAAGAGATGGAGAGAGAGGGAGAGAGATAGAGTGGGGAGAGAAAGAGAGGGAGAGAGGGGGGAGAGAAAGAGATAGCAAGAGAGAGAGAAAGGAGAGGGAGGAGAGAAAGAGAGAGAGATAGCAAGAGAGGGAGAGAGACGGAGAGAGGGGGTAGAGAGAGAAAGCAAAAAAGAGGGAGAGATAGCAAGAGAGAGAGAGGGAGAGAGAGAAAGAGATAGCAAGAGAGGGAGAGAGAAAGAGGGGGTAGAGAAAGAGATAGCAAGAGAGAAAGAGGGAGGAGAGAAAGAGAAAGCAAGAGGAGGGAGAGAAAGAGAGGGAGAGAGATAGCAAGAGAGGGAGAGAGAGGGGAAAAGGGGGGAGAGAAAGAGAGGGAGAGGGGGAAAAAGAGAGATAGCAAGGGAGCGAGAGAGGGGGGAGAGAGAGATAGCAAGAGAGGGAGAGAGAGAAAGAGGGAGAGAGAAAGAGAGAGGGGGGAGAGAAAGAGAGGGAGGGAGAAAGAGATAGCAAGAGAGGGAGAGAGGGATAGCAAGTGGGATAGAAAGAGAGAGGGAGAAAGGGGAAAGAAAGAGATAGCAAGAGAGAGAGATGGAGTGAGAGTGTGGAGAGAAAGAGAGAGGGAGGGGGGAGAGAAAGAGAGAGAAAGATAGCAAGAGAGGGGATAGCAAGAGGGAGAGAAAGAGAGAGGGAGGGGGAGAGAAAGAGATAGCAAGAGAGGGGGAGAAAGAGAGAAGGAGATAGCAAGAGATGGAGAGAGAGGGAGAGAGAGTGGGGAGAGAAAGAGAGAGGGAGAGAGGGGGAGAGAAAGAGATAACAAGAGAGGGAGAGGGGGGACAGCAACAGAAGGAGAGAAAGAGAGAGAGAGAGAAAGAGATAGCAAGAGAGGGAGAGGGGAAGAGGAGAGGGGGAGAGAAAGAGATAGCAAGAGAGGGAGACAGAGAAAGAGAGAGAAAGAGGGGAGAGAAAGAGAGAGATAGCAAGAGAGGGAGAGAGAGAAAGAAGAGAGGGGGGAGAGAAAAAGATAGCTAGAGAGGGAGACAGAGAAAGAGAGAGAAAGAGGGGGAGAGAAGAGAGAGATAGCAAGAGAGAGAGAGAGAGAAAGAGAGAGAGAGGGGGGAGAAAGCAAAGAGAGAGAAAGAGATAGCAAGAGAAAGAGAGGGAGAGAGAAGGGGAGAGAGAAAGAGATAGCAAGAGAGGGAGAGAGACGGAGAGAGGGGGAGAGAGAGAAAGCAAAAAAGAGAGGGAGAGATAGCAAGAGAGAGAGGGAGAGAGAGGGAGAGAGAGGGGAGAGAGAAAGAGATAGCAAGAGAGAAAGAGAGGGAGAGGGGGGAGAGAAAGAGATAGCAAGAGAGGGAGGGAGAGAGAGAGGGAGAGATAGCAAGAGAGGCAGAGAGAGGAAAAGGGGGAAGAAAGAGAGGGAGAGGGGGGAGAGAAAGAGAGAGAGATAGCAAGGGAGCGAGAGAGGGGGGAGAGAAAGAGAGGGAGAGAGAGGGGGGGAGAGAAAGAGAGAGGGGGAAAGAGATATCAAGAGAGGGAGAGGGGGGAGAGAAAGAGAGGGAGAAAGGGGGGAAAGATAGCAAGAGAGGGAGAGAAGTGGGATACCGAGAGGGAGAGAGAGAGATAGGGAGAAAGAGAGGGGGGAGAGAGGGGGAGAGAGAGAGACGGAGGAGAGAGATAGCAAGAGAGGGAGAGAGGGATAGCAAGTGGGATAGAAAGAGAGAGGGAGAGAGGGGGAAAGAAATAGCAAGAGAGGGAAAGAGAGATGAAGTGAGAGTGTGGAGAGAAAGAGAGAGGGAGGGGGGAGAGAAAGAGAGAGCAAGAGAGGGAGACAGAGAAAGAGAGAGAAAGAGGGGGAGAGAAAGAGAGAGATAGCAAGAGAGGGAGAGAGAGAAAGAGAGAGGGGGGAGAGAAAAAGATAGCAAGAGAGGGAGACAGAGAAAGAGAGAGAAAGAGGGGGAGAGAAAGAGAGAGATAGCAAGAGAGGGAGAGAGAGAAAGAGAGAGAGAGAGGGGGGAGAAAGCAAAAGAGAGAAAGAGAGATAGCAAGAGAAAGAGAGGGAGAGAGACGGAGAGAGGGGGGAGAGAGAGAAAGCAAAAAAGAGAGGGAGAGATAGCAAGAGAGAGAGGGAGAGAGAGGGAGAGAGAGGGGAGAGAAAGAGATAGCAAGAGAGAAAGAGAGGGAGAGGGGGAAGAGAAAGAGATAGCAAGAGAGGGAGAGAGAGAGAGAGGGAGAGATAGCAAGAGAGGCAGAGAGAGGGAAAAGGGGGAGAGAAAGAGAGGGAGAGGGGGGAGAGAAAGAGAGAGAGATAGCAAGGGAGCGAGAGAGGGGGGAGAGAAAGAGAGGGAGAGAGAGGGGGGGAGAGAAAGAGAGAGGGGGAGAGAAAGAGATATCAAGAGAGGGAGAGGGGGGAGAGAAAGAGAGGGAGAAAGGGGGGAGAGATAGCAAGAGAGGGAGAGAAGTGGGATAGCGAGAGGGAGAGAGAGAAAGAGAGGGGGGAGAGAGAGACGGAGGAGAGAGATAGCAAGAGGGAGAGGGATAGCAAGTGGGATAGAAAGAGAGAGAGGGGGAAAGAAAGAAATAGCAAGAGAGGGAAAGAGAGAGATGAAGTGAGAGTGTGGAGAGAAAGAGAGAGGGAGGGGGGAGAGAAAGAGAGAGAAAGATAGCAAGAGAGGGGATAGCAAGAGGGAGAGAAAGAGAGAGGGAGAGGGGGAGAGAAAGAGAGAAGGAGATAGCAAGAGATGGAGAGAGAGGGAGAGAGAGAGAGGGGAGAGAAAGAGAGAGAGAGGGGGGGGGGAGATCAAGAGGGGAGAAAGGTGCAGGACAGGGTGGGAAAAAACGGGAGGGACTCAAGTCTGGAGGTGGGGCATCCCAGCGGCCGGCGGCAGGTTCATAAGGTGAAAAAAGTTCACAAGAAGAGGCAAAAAAATTCCGAACCCTGGGTTCATATCTCGAAAAGTTCGTATGACGAGGGGTTCGTATCATGAGGTACCAATGTAATTTTTCTTTTAATATAAATAATTAAAACCTGCTCTGGCTTTGCTATAATACATATTTTGTTTGATAATATACAGTAATAATAAAAATTGTATATTAAAAAAAAATGACAATCGAAAAAGCTGACACAATCTGAAAGTCCTTCCTTCCTGGCTACTCCTTCATGGAGAACTGGAATTCTTCTGAACACCATTCCTGACATGGACAAATGACACCTCTTGCCGATACTTCATACTGATTGGCGGCTGACGTCGAAGAAGCTGATTTTCTGAGTCCACAGGATGAGGGTCATCGTAGATGGTAGAAATGAGGCCGTAGCTGTCCTTACGTGGATTCTTGGGCTTGGTGAAAGTCTGGAGTTTTCTCTCCATGATACCTAAAGAAGAGCAGAGAATGAGTTGGCCTTCACAGACAAGGTCTCGGCGGCCTCACGAAGGCCGAATCCGGAAGTTTAGGTTTGGTGTTCGAGTTCGGGAGGCCGCTGGGAAGCCCCCCGGCTGTTTTAAAAGGTGACAGCCGGGCGGCGGTGTTTTTCTGCGGGGTTTTTTTTCGTTGCACGGATTGACTTTACATTGTTTCCTATGGGAAACAATGTTTCGTCTTACGAACCTTTCGTCTTACGAACCTCCCCCTGGAACCAATTAGGTTCGTAAGACGAGGTATTACTGTATTACGAATATTAATGTAATTAATTAATATGTATATTATAGGATTTAATGACATATCTGATGCAGCAATGCAGAAATACTGAATATTTGCTGATGTCACTTTTTTAAAAATTTATTGTTGTTTTTCCTTTTGTCTGTCCCTTTGTTGGTATTTATTTGTCTGTTTTAAAATATATTTGAAAACTAATAAAAAAATTCAAAAAAAAAAAAAGGAAGATCCATGGAAATAGCCATTCCAAATATTAAAGAATCTTTGGTGCCAACAGTTAAAACAAACACACACACACACACACAGCCAACAAGATATCCACAGTGCAAAGACTTTCATCCTAACAGCACATACCAAACTAGGATATCTGAATCACACAGACAATAACGACAGGGCCAATCATTCATCAGAAATCCTGTAGAATAGTTTGGGATTAATAATCTTCCAGGAAGCCTGCAGTGTGCCAGCCAATCTAATATCATGAGTTATTCCACACTGTTGGGATGATAATGGAGGATCAGCATCTTCACCTTCCTTTACTTTATGGTGGTGAGGCCTCTCTCCTTGGAGGCTTCCTTATTGGCCAGCCCTTCACGGAGCTGGAGGAGGAGGGCCAGAAGATGCCTTAATGCCAAGCCAGCCAGGGTTTTATAGGTTGACTTTTTATTCATCTTTACCCTTGTATTAGTTTTCATATTTACTGAAATTGTTCTATATATAAAAATGAAAGTTTTCCCCTAACATATGGGAGCGTTATCATTTCTAGCCCTTGCAAAAAAAAAAACCCCACACACCTGTTTTTAGGATGCTTCCAAAATGAATTGCAAAGAATACAGAGAAATCCGCAGTGAAACTAGTTACGTATGTTTCCCTTATTTTACAGTTAGCATGGAACTGAAGGCTTATAGCAATAGCATTTGTTGTGGTTAGCTCTGGCCCAGCTCCTGCCCCAAGGACTGTGGATGTGGGGGAGACATCCACATGCTGCAGGCCTGTTTTGCCCCCGGTGGAATCTGCTGATGAAGGCTCCTCTGACCAAGAAGACATGAGTGACAGGGAGGAGGAGAGTGTGGCAGACAGCTCAGAAGGAGATCAATTCTCTAGCTCCTCCTTGGATTCAGAACAAGAGTTAATGATATAACCACGCATGCGGAGAGCGATGCATAGGCAACAACAACTGAGAGATTATTATCAAAGAAAATGAGGCCACCGGTGGTTGGGTGGGGCTGTGGTCATTAGTGAGGCTGCTATAAAGAGCAGCCTGTGGGTTTGGCCATTGTGGAGGATTATCTGATCGTTGTGTTTCATGACTGCTTTACTGACTTGGACCTTTTGTGTGCTGATTTCCCCCCGCTTGGAACCTAAACCAGGGCAAAGTGTGTTTCACTTTGTGAAAGAAGAAGGGCTGTGAATTGCCTCACAGCTGCAAGCTAAGTATCACAGGACTGATAAGGGACTTGTACAAATGACCAGTTTGTTTGGAGACAAGTGCTCTTTGCTATCCCAAAAGAGGGCTTGGCGTAAGTGAATTTTCATTATAAAGAACATTGTTTTGAATTTTCAAACGTGTGTGTCTGAAATTTGTACCTGTGAATTTTTGGGAGGATTCTACCAGAGAACCCGACAGAACAATATATAAAAATGAAAGTTTTCCCTTAACACATGGGAACGTTATCATTTCTAGCCCTTGCAAAAAACAACAACACACACCTGTTTTTAGGATGCTTCCAAAATGGATTGCAAAGAACAGGGAGAAATCCGCAGTGAAACTAGTTATGTATGTTTCCCTTATTTTACATGGAACTGAAGGCTTATAGCAATAGCATTTAGACTTATATACCACTTCATAGAACTTTTACAGACCTCTCTAAGCGGTTTACAGAATCAGCCTCTTGCCCCCAACGACCAATTGACCCACCTCGGAAGGATGGAAGGCTGAGTCGACTTTCAACTGGTGGTGAGATTTGAACTGCTGAACTACAGCTAGCTAAGCTAAGTAGCCTTCACCACTGCACTCTAACCACTGCGCCACCCCGGCTCTTATGTCAGTTCAGTCTTATAAACAGCTTTTAGTGCAAGAAAATTATCCCTCAGATATTCTGATCTCCAATTTTGCATCTTACTCAGATATCTCCGGGACCGCCTTCTGCCGCATGAATCCCAGCGACCGGTTGGGTCCCAGAGTTGGCCTTCTCTGGGTCACGTCGACTAAACCAGTGTTTCCCAACCTTGGCAACTTGAAGACATTTGGACTTCAACTCCCAGAATTCCCCAGCCAGCAAATGCTGGCTGGGGAATTCTGGGAGTTGAAGTCCAGATATCTTCAAGTTGCTAAGGTTGGGAAACACTGGACTAAACAATGTCGTTTGGTGGGTCCCAGGGGAAGAGCCTTCTCTGTGGCAGCCCCGACTCTCTGGAATCAACTCCCCCCGGAGATTAGAACTGCCCCCACCCTCCTTGCCTTCCGTAAACTCCTTAAAACTCACATCTGCCGTCAGACATGGGGGAATTGAGGCATTCCCCCCTCCCCCGGGCCTATACAATTTATGTATGGTATGTCTGTGTGTATGTCTGGTTTAATAATGGGTTTTTTTAATTTTTAAAAAATTTATTAGACTTGTTGTGAATTGTTTTATTGTATGTTGTGAGCCACCCCGAGTCTACGGAGAGGGGCGGCATACAAATCTAGTAGATAGATAGATAGATAGATAGATAGATAGATAGATAGATAGATAGATAGATAGATAGATAGATAGATAGATAGATAGATAGATGATAGATAGATAGAGATAGATAGATAGATAGATAGATAGATAGATAGATAGATAGATAGATGATAGATAGATAGAGATAGATAGATAGATAGATAGATAGGATGCTGGGTTGTTTCCAGTGGTGGGTTACTGCTGGTTTAGACTGGTTCGCCCGCATCGATGGCGGGAATTTGCACCCGCTCACCAAACTGGCATCAATGACCAGCCGGCCAAAAACATCCCTCTGCAGAGGGTCATTTGCACGACGATGGGGTGTGTGGATATGTGCGCAAAACTCGCTCTTCTGTTGTGATGAGAACTGGTAGGGAAGGTAAGTGGAACCCACCCCTGGTTGTTCCATGTGTTTTTTGTATTTTCAACACAATCCTGAGACTCGAGACCTTCAGCCTATTCACACACGCAGAGCTAGATCTTTACATGGAAGCCCTCAGCTGCACTTCCTTTCAAAGAGACCCTTACCCCAAACCTCTCTTGCATCGGGGATTCTGTCCGTCATTGTCCAAGGCTTCAGCCATTCCTGAGCTGCTGCTTCCCAAGCCAAGACCTTCGCTCCAGCCCTGTCTTTCCATCACTTTTCGGCCAATGCCCTGGCACAGAAAGAAAATCATTATGAAGCAACCAAGCACCGACGCCTTTAATTAAAGAAACAGTGTCATAACCATCATCAGGAGCATACAGGCAGTTCTCAACTTTACGACCGCAACTGAGCCCAATTGTGGTCGTAAAGCAAGTCAGTTTAGTAAATTTTGCTCTATTTTATGGAGTCTGCGGAGAGGGACAGCATACAAATCTAATAATAATAATAATAATAATAATAATAATAATAATAATAATAATAATAATAATAATAATAATCAAATCATTGTAGTTGCTAAGTGAACAATGTGATTTTCCCATTGAACAATGGCTTTTCCCATTGAGTTTGCTTGTCAGAAACCAACTTGGGAAAGTGACAAACGGTAATCAAATAACTCCAGGACAGTGGAACTGGCACAAATACAGGCCTGTTGCCAGGTGCCCAAATTCTGATGTGACCACAGGGATGATGCAATGGCTATAAATGTGAAAACCAGTCATAAATCACTTTTTTTCATTGCTGTTGTAACCATAGTTCCCTCTAAGCTGAGCAGTGAGCAATCGCTCACTTAAAAATCATCATCAACTCAGAGTTTTCCAAGCCTGCCCAGAAGCCGAGAGGGAAAGAGTGAGAGGGAAGGAGAGAGAGAGGAAGAGAGAGAAACAGATAGAAAAAAGAGAGGAAGGAAAAGAGAAAGAAAAAGAATGGGAGTAAGGAAGAGAGAAAGAAAATCAAAATCTAGTTTGAAACTAGCTCAACTATTTAAGTGGCATTTTGATATTGATAGAGCTGCCCTATTATGAGCTCACTGTTATAGACACACAGTACAGTATTTTATTTTGAAATTCTCTCAGGCAAAACAGGGTGGGTTTATTTATTTAGTTATTTATTATTTCTGTGCCGCCCAGTCCCAAAGGGACTGCCGCTCAGACACTATACTTTTCCGTCCACCCCCCCCCAAAAAATTAGAGGGAACACTGGTTGTAACTTCAAATGGTCACCAAGCACATGGTTCTATGTCGAACCATTAGTTTGGTTCAACATACCGGGTTTTTCAGATTATAAGATGTACCAGTGTATAAGACACACCACAATTTTGAAGAGATAAGTAAGAAAAAAAAAAGGGGTTTGCCCTCCCCCAACCCCCAGGAGCATTCTGCAGACTCCCAAACCCTCTGCATATAAATCCAATTAAATAAATAAAAATAAAATAAATTTCCGTGCTGGTGTCTCGGAGGTATTCTGGTCCGATGCCACGTAGGGCTTTATAGGTCATAACCAACACTTTGAATTGTGACCGGAAATTGATCGGCAGCCAGTGCATTGAGGACCCTTCACTTCAACCCTGAGCAACAAATATTCTCCTTTCCTGCTGACAAGTAGTATATTTCAACTTCAGTTCTCACCTTGGTATATTTTTCAAAGTTCCCAATTCGTTGACCCAGGATAGACCCATCTTCCAAGCCATCCCGGAGTCTCTGTTCAAACCGCATCTGTACCAAATCTCTAGCATCTTTGTCACCAGCATCTAGAACGAATGGAAATCCCATATAAATTTTCCGCCACAAGGAAAGAGAAAAATCAACAGGATAGAGAGGAGGGAGGCTTTGTCTGCCGGGGTGGCGCAGCAGGTAGAGTGCTGTACTGCAGGCCACTGAAGCTGACTTGTAGATCTGTAGGTCAGCAGTTCAAATCTCATCACCGGTTCAAGGTTGACTCAGCCTTCCATCCTTCCGAGGTGGGTAAAATGAGGACCC
The DNA here is from genome assembly GCF_031021105.1 of Erythrolamprus reginae. NCBI lineage: Eukaryota > Metazoa > Chordata > Lepidosauria > Squamata > Dipsadidae > Erythrolamprus > Erythrolamprus reginae. The sequence continues at coordinate 33,479,692 of NC_091960.1, forward strand.
GGATTGTGGGGGCAATAGGCTGGCTCTGCTAAAATAGTGCTATTGCTAACATGTTGTAAGCCGCCCTGAGTCTAAGGAGAAGGGCAGCATTAAAAAATCAAATAAATAAATACAAGGCCTGAGGGCTTCTGGTAAAATGAGGCTAGGGCAGAAAAGCAGGAGGAAATGTCCACCAAGACCTTAGACAATTAGTGAAGGAGATATCAGTCTAGGTCTGTGATGGCGATCCTATGGCACACATGCCCCAGGTGGAATATAGAGCCATATCAGAGACCATGCGAGGCGTTGTCCTATGTCACCTCCAATGCGCCTGCATGCACTGGCATGCTGATTTTTCAGCCTTGGGGAAAGACATTTCATGCTCTGGAGGCTTCAGGGAAGTGCAAAAAACTGCCCAACGGGCAGACTGGAAGTTCGGAAAAACAAACTTCCGGTTTGACCATTATGCTGCTGAAGCAGAATTAATCGCAACATTCTGCATTCTGACCACTGCACCACCACGACTCTGGGGATCATGTGACTATAAGATAAGAACATAAGAACCTAAGAAGAGGCCTGCTGAATCGGGCCAAAGCCCATCGAGTCCAGCATTCTGTGTCACCCAGTGGCCCACCAATTGTCCATGGGGATCTTGAGCAAAAAGAGAAGGCAAGACCCTCCCTTTCCCTTGACCCCCAACAAATGGTACTCAAGGGAACCTTGCCTGCCTCAACTAACATAGAGGCGGCAGTTGGACATTCATTTCAATAACCACCATGGATACACGTGGCATCCCTGAATCTGTCTAATCCTGCCTTGAAGCTATCAAGGCTGACAGCTGTCACGACCTCTTCTGGAAGGGAATTCCATCAACCAAGAACCCTCTGGGTGAAGAAATATTTCCCTTTATTTGTCCTCACTTTCTGACCTATGAGCTTTAGGGAGGGCCCCCTCGTCCTAGTATTGTATGATAGAGAAAATATTTTTCTCTATCCACCTTTTCTATCCCATGCATGATTTTATACACTTCGATCAAGTCACCCCTTAAACGCTGTCTTTCAAGGCTGAAGAGACCATGGCATTGCAACCTGGTTTCATAAGGGAGGGGCTCCATTCCCTTGATCATTCTTGCTGCCCTTCTTTGCACCTTTTCCAGTTCCATTATATCCTTCTTGAGGTGAGGTGACCAGAAGATACTGCAATAATTATAGGTGTGAGGACTGGACATAGAGTTACTTTTCCAGCACCATTGTAATTTCAAGCAGTTGCTAAATAGGGCAGACTTTAAGCATCAAAGAACAAAGGAACTTTCATAGTTTCAATTTTGAATTGTGTTTGACAGAATGCCAGAGTAAGTACAGCATTATCTCACTCTGCCAGGAGACCAAGTCCGATTCTTGCCAAACTGAAGCTTCCAGTTACACTGGAATGCAGATTCCATTTAGTCCTTTTCAACATAGATCAATACCTTTGTCATAGTAGATACTCATGTCGACATCCCAATCGTCAGCTGTCTCTTCATCAAAATCTGCCAAAAGAAAAGTTATATGTGAAGAAAGTATATGCAACTCTTCCTGTGTTACCACCAACCTGCTTTACAATATCCAAGTGCTTTATAAACACTGCATGTATTGAAGCAAAGCCCAATTTTACATCATGTCTCATTCGCTTTTTATAAAATGGGAACATAAAAAGGATATCCTCTCCTCTATGAACTTGTCCTGTACCAATGATATTTATTGAGTCTTTGCTCTAATTGCCGTAATTCTACCCTAATCTTTGGGGAGGGAGCAAGGAAACGGAGGGGGGGAGGATAGAACTGAACTAGGAATAATTTTACAGTGTTCCCTCGATTTTCACGGGTTCAAACTTCGCGAATAGCCTATACCACGGTTTTTCAAAAAATATTAATTTAAAAATACTTTGCGGGTTTTTTTCCTATACCACGGTTTTTCCCACCTGATGACATCATCCATCATCGCCAAACTAATAATTTTTGCAAATGAATAACAAAAAAAAATAATTGTTAATAAATAATTATGTTTATAAATATCAGGATTACTAAGTCTCTTATTCAATGGTGAATACCAGTAATAATGGTGAGTAAATGGTTGTTAAGGGAATGGGAAATGGTAATTTAGGGGTTTAAAGTGTTAAGGGATAGCTTGTGATACTGTCCATAGTCAAAAATGGTGTACGGTGTTCCCTCAATTTCCGTGGGGGATGCGTTCTGAGACTGCCCGCGAAAGTCGAATTTCCGCAAAGTAGAGATGCGGAAGTAAATACACTATTTTTGGCTATGAACAGTATCACAAGCCTTCCCTTAAGACTTTAAGCCCCTAAATTGCAATTTCCCGTTCCCTTAGCAACCATTTAGATTATTACTCACCATGCTTATTTATTAAAGTTTATTAAAACAAATATTTATTAAAGGCAGACGAAAGTTTGACGATGACATATGATGTCATCGGGCAGGAAAACCCGTGGTATAGGGAAAAAACCCGCAAAGTATTTTTAAATTAATATATTTGGAAAACCGTGGTATAGACTTTTAGCGAAGTTCGAACCCACGAAAATCAAAGGAACACTGTATTTACTTCTGCATCTCTACTTCGCAGAAATTCGACTTTCGTGGGCAGTCTGTATTATGACTTTGAATGTACACCAATCGGCATACATTATAATGAAATTTTGCTGCATAGAGTTCCCAAAGGATCATCACCTCCAATATATACTAACAATGTGACTAAATAAATACAAAATTATGCATATACCCACATATATTATATGACACAGAGAAATAATACAGTCTAGTTCGGACGTATATGTGTACAAAGTTTACTGGACGGATGGCTTAGGGCAGAGGTCCCCAACCTTTTTTGCACCAGGGACCGGCTTTAAGCTAGACCAGTTTTCCACGGCCCGGTGGGGGGGGGCTTTGGTCAAATGGGGGTGGGGTTATGGAGGGGTGGAGCTTAGTGACGCAGCCCTCCACACTTCTCCACAGGGTGGGGAGAATCAGGAGGCTCCTTTGGCGGCTGGGGGCTGCCTGGCTTTGTGATTTTGGCTGGGGGGGGGAGTTAGGAAGGTCCTACTTCTCCCCCCCCAGCCAAAAATTCAAAGCCTATCTGCTGGATATGGGCGATGAGTGAGACAGAGCGGCGCAGAAGCCTCTTGCAGCAGCTGCCACAGCCACCGGCTTTGGCACCGCTCGTCCCGCTCATCGCCCGTATCCAGCAGATAGGCTTTGAGTTTTTGGCTGGGGGGGGGAGAAGTAGGACCTTCTTAAGTCCCCCCCCCAGCCAAAATCACAAAGCCAGGCAGCCCCCAGCCGCCAAAGGAGCCTCCTGATTCTCCCCTTTGAATCCCGCCGGCCAAGAGCACTCGGGCAGCAGCTTCTGCCAGACACGGGGAATGAGCGGGATGAGCGGCGCCGAAGCCGGTGGCTGTGGCAGCTGCTGCAAGAGGCTTCCGCGCCGCTCTGTCCCACTCATCGCCCGTATCCAGCAGATAGGCTTTGAGTTTTTGGCTGGGGGGGGAGAAGTAGGATCTTCCTAAGTCCCCCCCCCAGCCAAAAACTCAAAGCCTATCTGCTGGATACGGGCGATGAGTGGGACAGAGTGGCGCGGAAGCCTCTTGCAGCAGCTGCCACAGCCACCGGCTTCGGCGCCGCTCGTCCCGCTCATCACCCGTATCCAGCAGATAGGCTTTGAGTTTTTGGCTGGGGGGGGGAGAAGTAGGACCTTCCTAACTCCCCCCCAGCCAAAATCACAAAGCCAGGCAGCCCCCAGCCGCCAAAGGAGCCTCCTGATTCTCCCCGCCCTGCCCGACGCCCCACCCTGTCCTGCGTAATGTCCTCTGCCGGGAGGGCAGCGGCGCCGCGGACCGGCTGGAAAACCCCAACGGCCCGGGCCCGGTCCGCGGACCGGCGGTTGGGGACCTCTGGCTTAGGGAACGAAGCTGTTACAGAATCTGATAAACCTGCTTGAAATACTTTGAAACCTCCTCTCAAGAGGGGAGAAAAAGAAACTGATCGTAAAGTGGTGTGTGGGGTCTCTAACAATGCTTTGAGCGCTAAGCACATAGCTTTTACAAGCGGTATTCCAAATAACAGGAAGAAAACTTCCTATTGTTCTGTCTGGCCCGGTTAATCAGTAATTAATCCATAATTAAGACTCGGGAGCAAATGCAGCCTTATACATTTTATCTTTATAAAGCAACATGCAAAGAACAGCGATGAAATCATCGGAATGTCTGTCCAACTGCCAATTCGGCCATTATCAACAAAGGCACTATGCCTGCCAAAATAGGATAAATTAAGTCATTACTTCTCGACTCTAACAATTTTTACTCACAAGCTGCATTCAAAACCGGGATTTCAGGATCTCAGAGGATCTAGGGGAGGCTTTTCTGCTGCAAGTCTTTGCTCTCTATATTGGAACGTGGAACTTTTCCGCCTACTTTTCCCATGAGCCTGTGATGACACGCTGTACATAGATGTATTCAATGCCTGAATTTACGCCCATAGAGATATTCATGCCTATCTCTCATTCTTCTAATTCTAGCATCTAAGATCGGATCCTCCATGTCCTCCTCTTCTTCTGACTCAGACATTACCATAGCTGGGGATTCTACAGTCTCTGGAGGTTCCTCAGGTTCCAATTCTCCCTCACTCTCACTCTCTACTCAGTTGTAAAGAACACTGGCCGTCTCAGTGTCCATCCTTCTCAGAATCTGTGACTAACTGAGCTGGTTGTGGACCACTCACAACACCTCAGGTGTTTGCTGCCACCAAACCAAACAGTGATGCACTTTGTTAAAATGCTCTCAATGCTTTCAATGAGCCGGGTTGGCGCAGCAGGTAGAGTGCTGTCCTGCAGGCCACTGAAGCTGACTGTAGATCTGTAGGTCAGCGGTTCAAATCTCATCACCGGCTCAAGGTTGACTCAGCCTTCCATCCTTCTGAGGTGGGTAAAATGAGGACCCGGATTGTGGGGGCAATAGGCTGGCTCTGTTAAAAAGTGCTATTGCTAACATGTTGTAAGCCGCCCTGAGTCTAAGGAGAAGGGCGGCATAAAAATCAAATAAATAAATAAATAATATAAATAAACTGTGAAATAATTGTATGAATGCCTGCCAACAAGTAACCCTGCTTTTGATATTTCTACACACCTCAGGCATCAGCATTTCTATGCGTTTCATTCATGAGAAAGGGCCAAGTATTTACAAATAGGATAACAAGCGATCATTGAAAAAAAGGCATCCAGACTTTAGTAGCAACACAGAATTAAGACCTCTGCTAGTTTACCTGCACCCTCTTCTTGCCAGTACTGTGCATCTGTGTAGAAGACCAATCCGGAGCCTCCTTTCTCCCACTTTAGCTCAATTTCCTCCTCATACAGACGTTCCTTTGTGCGATCCTGGCTGGTGACATCTTCATGTAGAGCCTCATGCCGTTCCCACTCTTCACATCTATCATCGTCCTCCTGTAGCAGAAGTCACATGATCAGGAATAGAAGAATAATGCAGCTAAGATTTGGCTCCGCCCATCTGAATTAATTTAATTTATTTGACTTCTATGACGTCCAATCCCAGTGGGACTCATTAACATTCTCCTTAGATTAAAAACAAATAGCAGTGTATTTTGGGAAAATAAAGGATCTTTATATTATATTACTACTGTAACGCTCTCTACATGGGGCTACCTTTGAAAAGTGTTCGGAAACTTCAGATTGTGCAGAATGCAGCTGCGAGAGCAATCATGGGCTTTCCCAAATATGCCCATGTTACACCAACACTCCGCAGTCTGCATTGGTTGCCGATCAGTTTCCGGTCACAATTCAAAGTGTTGGTTATGACCTATGAAGCCCTTCATGGCACCGGACCAGATTATCTCAGGGACCGCCTTCTGCTGCACGAATCCCAGCGACCAGTTAGGTCCCACAGAGTGGGTCTTCTCCGGGTCCCATCAACCAAACAATGTCGCTTGGCGGGACCCAGGGGAAGAGCCTTCTCTGTGGCAGCCCCGGCCCTCTGGAACCAACTCCCCCCAGAGATTAGAATTGCCCCCACCCTCCTTGCCTTTCGTAAGTTACTTAAAACCCACCTCTGCCGCCAGGCATGGGGGAACTGAGATTCCCTTTCCCCCTAGGCCTTTAAAATTTTATGCATGGTATGTCTGTATGTATGTTTGGTTTTTTATATAATGGGTTTTAACTGTTTTTAGTATTGGATTATACTGTTTTGTTGCTGTTGTTAGCCGCCCCGAGTCTGTGGAGAGAGGCGGCATACAAATCCAATCAATCAACCAACCAACCAAATAAAATAAATAAATAAATAAATAATATTAAAGCACACAACTTTGAATGCATACCATTAAAGGTCCTTGGTGAACCTATGGCACGGGTGCCACAGATGGCACGTGGAGCCATATCTGTTGGCACGTGAGCCATTGCCCTAGCTCAGCTCCAAGGTGCATGTGTGTGTCAGCCAGCTGATTTTTGACTCACACAGAAGCTCTGGGAGGGTATTTGAGCCGCCCCGAGTCCGCGGAGAGGGGCGGCATACAAGTCTGAATAATAATAATAATAATAATAATAATAATAATAATAATAATAATAATAATAATAATTTTGGCTTCCAGAGAGCCTCCAGGGGGATGGGAGATGGCGTTTTTACCCTGCCCCGGCTCAAGGGAAGCCTTTGAAGCCTGGGGAGGGCGAAACACGAGCCTACTGGGCCCACCGGAAGTTGGGAAACAGGGCGTTTCTGGTTCTCCAGAGGGCCTCTGGGTGGGTGAGGAAAGCTATTTTTACCCTCCCCAGGCATTGAATTATGGGTTTGGGCATTCGTGCATGTGCGATAGTGCACGCACACGCTCTTTTGGCACCTGAGGGGAAAAAAGATCCGACATCACTGCCTTAGGCAGTCCTGAAAATGCAAAAAGTAAAAAAATCTCAGGCCAAAGCTAGAAAAACATTGCACTGCTTAGGCCAGTGTTTCCCAACCTTGGCAACTTGAAGATATTTGGACTTCAACTCCCAGAATTCCCCAGCCAGCAAATGCTGGCTGGGGAATTCTGGGAGTTGAAGTCCAGATATCTTCAAGTTGCCAAGGTTGGGAAACACTGGCTTAGGCTAACCAGCTCTGACATCAGATTCCAAGAACCTTTTCTAAGTTAATAAACCCCTCCAAAGAAATAAACTAGCAACTTTAACTATCGGTAACAACATATATAACAGCTCCGTGTTTGACAATTAGAAGAAGCTACTTACGCAATCCAGTTTGGAGTCATCTGTTTCTTTCTTTTCTGGATCTTCTCCATTATCATCTTGATTTGATAACTCTACACTTGGCAAGTGGTCTCCTTCTGTTATTTCTTCTCCCGTAGCTGTATAAACTCGCTCCTCTTCTACAATAATATCAGTTCCCTCATAGGAAAATGGCACATTCCCATACCTGCGACATGAGCCAGATTTAGGGAACTGTAACTGCAGTTTTTTAATCACACGGCTCGGCATTCGGCAAGTTCTGATAAGCTCTAAGAAGACTCGCAACGGAGTTCCCACATTTCCAGAAGGCATTACAGCAGGAGGATTCAGTTCAGGGAGTCGCTCAAAATGATCCTGAGTGAAAGTGTCTCTTGATATAGTGTGTAGCTCCTTTTTGGTTTTATAACAGAATAAACCAGTCTCTATATATACACATAAATGTATAGATAAGAAAGAAAGTTAGTACAGCAGCAGTTTGCATTCTTAAAGGCTACTGGATATGGGCTGCAAAAACACCAAATGATAATTGTCTTCCAGCTTTTTCAGCCCATATTTAATAGCCTAAGTATTTACTATGGTATGTTTGCATGGAGGTCTCACTGAGCTTAACTTCTATTTGTTCAACTTGTATAGCTGCCAATCTCACATACATTACTTTGGACAGCTCACAAAACAGAAAAAACAAGCCCCTCCCTCCCCAAACAAACCTACAGAAACATAGAAACATAGAAGATTGACGGCAGAAAAAGACCTCATGGTCCATCTAGTTGCCCTTATACTATTGCCTCTATTTTATCTTAGGATGGATATATATTTATCCCAGGCATGTTTAAATTCAGTGACTGTGGATTTACCAACCAATTTGCTAACAATGTAATTATTTAGCAGGTTCCACATCACCATTGCTGAATCCCCAACCATGACAGCAAAATGAAGCTTTCTGGCTTTTGGTGATGGCCAGAAGAGTCAGGCCAATTTATGTTACAGGTAATAATGTCCCAAAGGGCAGGGGCCAGAGCAGGAAAGGGTCCCATCAGGTGACATTCCTTAATTGATGGAAACCATAACATGCCTATCCTGTGAGATGTGATGGGATAGCAGATGTAACCAAGGAAAAGGCAATTCCTCCAGTCCTTATATCCTCTTCCCATTCCTTCCTTCTGGACCAGTGGTTCCTAAACACTGTTTGTCATCACATTTTCCTTTAGTGTCATAATGGACACACCTCTCATTAAAAATCCAATCCTGAACTAACACAGACGAATAACAAAAACAATACAGAGAAACTCTGTGAAAAGTGGATTATTAACAAAATAGAGCTGGGATGGCGCGGGGTAGAGTGCAGCACTGGAGGCTACTTCAGCTAACTGCAAGCTGTAGTTCAGCAGTTCAAACCTCACCACCGGCTCAAGGTTGACTCAGCCTTCCATCCTTCCAAGGTGGGTAAATGAGGACCCAGATTGTTGGGGGCAAGAGGCTGACTCTATAAATTGCTCAGAGAGGGCTGTAAAAGCACTGTATATAAATCAAAACACCACTGCTATTACTATCTCCCTACTTCAGAGTTTGGGGATCCCTGTTCTAGTCACAAAGCAGAGAAACAATAAAACGGGAAGCGACATCTGTGGCAGAAACCAAGAAGGGAACCCCTTCGGTCTCTTTAATACCCAAATTTGGCAATTTTTAAGACTTGTGGACTTCAACTCCCAGAATTGAAGTCCACAAGTCTTAAAAGTCGCCCAGTGTGGAGAGCTCTGCGTTTAATAATACCTCTGTCCGGGGAAATCCGGACTCTTCGTATGACACACCGCCCAGGCAGCGTCTCTCCCTGCGCGTCGATCCATCGCTTCCCCGAATACATGCGAACCAAGCGGAGGGACCACCCGGGCTTCACCGCCACCAGGCAGCAGCAGGTCCGCCCTCTTCCTGGCCTCGGAGGGCCGCCCAGCTGCTGCTCCTCCCGCTCAGGGCGATGCCGATAATGGAAGCAAAGGAAGCCGCCGGCTTCGATGAACTGGCTGAAGTAAGAGCGGAGGTCGGCGGAACGAAGCTGGGCCGGAACGCAGCTGACCAGGCAGTACTCAGGGGAGGGAGAAGCCGGAGCTCCGTCCGCCATCTTGCAAACGTCTGGGGTGCGTCATGTGATCTCGCGCGGGACCGCTTTCGCGCCGCGCATTGATGGCGTCACCACTGAACGGAAACGGAATTACATCTGGGCCATAGAGATAAGTTACAGGCCAACAAACAGAGAAGCCCGGGGGGGGGGGGGCCGACGACACTCAGCAATGTTATTTTAAATGAGGTATTTTTGGTGGTAAAATACTTCTGACACAGAAAACTCGAGCTTTACGTCCTCTGCGCCTGTGACGCTCAATAAATCAGGCTTTCCTTACAAAAATGTCAGATGGTGGAATTCAGACAGATAAAGTATTAACAGTGACTGAATTTAGACTTTGCTAGGCAAAGTTGGCTCTTTTAGGACATGTGGACTTCAACTCCCAGAATTCCTGAGCTAACATGATTAGCTCAAGAATTCTGGGAGTTGCAGTCCACAAGGCATAGAAGAGGCAACTTTCCACTTGCCCTTATTTGCTGAATTGAGAAACACTGATTTTAGACAACAGGTTACGCCAAGTTAGCTCTTCTATGATGTGTGGACTTCAACTCCCAGAATTCCTGAGCTAGTATGATTGGCATGGGCTATACAAAGTTTCTTTGAATACATTGGCTGCAGTTTCTTGGACTGTGAGGTGTATTACGTGGCCATTAAGACGCTCAGGCTCTTATGTCTTCTGGTCAAGGTCTGCATTCCTAGTGGTTATTGTGCAAATATTTTGCATTACAAGGGTTCCTTCTGCTATCTTGGATATGTACAGTATTTCTGCAAAGCAGCTACTGGTGAGATGGGTGTTAAATTATTTGGGCAAGCAATAGAGAAGAATAAAAGTAGCCCTTTGACTTGCAACCAAATGGAGCCCAACATTTATGTGGGTAAGTGAATTTTGCCCCGTTTTATGACCTTTCTTGCCACAACTCTTAACTGAAGCACTGCAGTTGTTAAAAAGATTCAGTAGCAATATGATAGTAACACGATTGTTAAATGAATCTGACTTCCCAATTAACTTTGCTTATCAAAAGGTTGCAAATGGTGATCTCATGACCCCGAGGATATTGCAACCATCATAATGTTGCCAAACATCATAGGACTGTGAGGATGCTGCAATGGTCATAAGTCACTTTTTGCAGTGCCATAGTGACTTCATTAAATGAACATTAAATGGTCATTAAATGAACTGTTATAATTTGAGGGCTACCTGTCATGAAGGATTGGATTTTTTTTCTTTCCACAATGGACTATTTATTTAAGCCAGGTGAAACTGACAAGAGTTTTACCTACTTCACCTGATAGTACCATAGTACATTTATGTTTCTCCCACCTCACCAATTCCCAAGTGGATTTGTTGGATGGGCAGGTGCCAAGTACAAATCACAGAGGGAGCTAATGAGAAAGGACCACCAATGGAAACTACTTCTCCAAGACTTGCTTTCAGAAAGGATAGAGATTGGTGTTTGTTTTCATGTACATATGTTGATTGACAAATGTATATTTTCTTTTATGTACACTAAGAGCATGTGGACCTAAGACAAATTCCTTGTTTGTCCAATCACACTTGGCCAATAAAGAATTCTCTTCTCCTCTCCTCTCCCCTCTATAGGCATAATCTCACTCTCTTGACCAGAGGTCTTAAAACTTGGCAATTTTAAGACTTGTGGACTTCAGCTCCCCAGCTGGTTGAAGAATTCTGGGAGTTGAAGTTTTAGAAGTCTTAAAATTGCCACGTTTGAGGACCCACTACTTTTGATCTTTCATCTGAGAACCTGTTTGCTGTACGACTTCCCTCTCAAAAACTACTGCAATAATAATAATAATTATTAGATTTTTATGCCGCCCCTCTCCGAAGACTCGGAGCGCCTCACAACAATACACAGTACAATTCCAATCATTAAAAACCTTTTAAAACCTTTAATATAAAAACAGTCATACATCCCAGACAAACCACACATAAAACAGAACAGCCCGGGGGAATCAATTTCCCCATACCTGACGGCAGAGATGGGTTTTAAGGAGTTTGCGAAAGGCAAGGAGGGTGGGGGCGGTTCTAATCTCCGGGAGGAGTTGATTCCAGAGGGTTGGGGCCGCCACAGAGAAGGCCCTTCCCCTGGGTCCCGCCAGACGACATTGTTTCGTCGACGGGACCCGGAGAAGGCCAACTCTGTGGGACTTCATCGGTCGCTGGGATAATAATGCCTGTTGATATCCAGAACTTAGTCGCGTACGTCTTGATCTTGGCTGAGGACCATCTTTGAAGGAACATCATGTGAAATTAGAAATAGATCTTTCAGCATTCATTAATAAACAGTCACAGAACAAACTGCAAATGCTTTTATTTCTTTTTTTTCTTTAAAAAACAATAACTTAACTTTCTTACTACATACAAATCACAAGCGGCGCCTGCTCACAAAATACTAACAATGAGAAATGTGGAAAACGGGCAGAAACCAGCAGAGAACAGCAACTATAAACTAGAGAGGAGAAAAGCAGCTGCTTTAGGCAACCTACGCGAAGCATGCTGGAGGGAAAAGAAAGTCCAGTCAAGCAGGAAAAGGATGAATAATGGAAATCGACATTTTCTGACCTTAGCTTTCCTCAATGCACGAATCTATACAAAAGTCAGGATACTTTAAAGCAAAGTCTTTGCACTTGAAGATTGGAATGTATGATTAGGCCGGTCAATATTCTTATTTTGCAAATTGTTTAGAAAAACCAGTTGCATTTATATGCGTATCCTTTTTTTTAAGGAACTGGGAGAGGCATTCTGAAAGACCTTCTGGCTCTTTTTCTTTACTAGGAAATCCTGGGGAGATATTTTGGAAGGGAGGCTGTGGGTTATTTCCAGTCAACCGCAGTTCCCAGGAGTCTTTCTGTAAGCAAGACATCCCTATTGAACTTTGAAACTAAAGCCAATATAAATGAAGTAATAAAAAAAGAAGAAGAACCAATACTGTACGCCTCACTTTGGAACTGCAGGCATGTTTGGACAAGATTGGTTCAGGCAGAGCTTTTATTCCATAACTGCAACTGATGGCATTGAGCACTGAAGACTTGGCACGGTTTTGTGGTGCCAATACATTTGCTACGAATGCTGTGCTAGCGCAGGAGTTACCTACTCCAAACACCCTTGTAACAAGTATAAAACTTCACAGGGCTTGGCTGCAATGTTGCATTCTTGCATCGTTCAGGAAGAAAATATGAGTCCGCTCACTAACACCTTCTTTGTCTGCAGAGTGGTTGCTAAGAAGTTATGCTTTGTCCATCGGTGTTCCAAAATTAATTGTGCATTTTCTTGGAATCGACTACCAAGCAAAGTACGGGGTTGCCTGACCCAACAGCGCAAGGATGGTTGATGGTTAACTTAAACCTATTTCATCAGCATCATTTCTATTAAAAGCTCAAGGATGTCAGTCTTCCCAATGATGGGTTCGAAGAAAAGGTCTGTAATGAGAGTTGGGGGAATGGACCTCAAGGAGGAGGAACTCAGCAGCACTCGGGCAAATCGACCTTGATCTTCTAAGTGGAGCAGCACTAGGACTTGTTGGAGTGCTTGTTGAGCTTCTCGCTGGAGGCTCTCGATGTACGAGGAAGCCCGAAGACCTGGGATATCTGGAAGGAGGGGGAGGGAGGGAGGAGAAAAAAATCGGAAATTAATTTACAGAATTCTTGGAAAAGGTAGAAACATGGAAGACTGACGGCAGAAAAAGACCTCATGGTCCATCTAGTCTGCCCTTATACTATTTCCTGTGTTTTATCTTACAATGGATCTATGTTTATCCCAGGCAGGTTTCAATTCAGTTACTGTGGATTTACCAACCACGTCTGCTGGAAGTTTGTTCCAAGGATCTACTACTCTTTCAGTGAAATAATATTTCCTCACGTTGCTTTTGATCTTTCCCCCAACTAACCTCAGATTGTGTCCCCTTGTTCTTGTGTTCACTTTCCTATTAAAAACACTTCCCTCCTGAACCTTATTTAACCCTTTGACATATTTAAATGTTTCGATCATGTCCCCCCTTTTCCTTCTGTCCTCCAGACTAGACAGATTGAGTTCATGAAGTCTTTCCTGATACGTTTTATGCTTAAGACCTTCCACCATTCTTGTAGCCCGTCTTTGGACCCGTTCAATTTTGTCAATATCTTTTTGTAGGTGAGGTCTCCAGAACTGAACACAGTATTCCAAATGTGGTCTCACCAGCGCTCTATATAAGGGGATGACAATCACCCTCTTCCTGCTTGTTATACCTCTAGCTATGCAGCCAAGCATCCTACTTGCTTTTCCTACTGCCCGACCACACTGCTCACCCATTTTGAGACGGTCAGAAATCACTACTCCTAAATCCTTCTCTTCTGATTTCCTTCATTTGCCTGTGATAGACGATTAAGTTATGCAAAGTTAACCCATTCGATTTACTGCAAGGGTGTTCAAACTTGGCGACTTTAAGACTTTTGGACTTCAACTCCCAGAACTCTGGGAGTTGAAGTCCACAAGTCTTAAAGTTGCCAAGTTTGGGGACCCCTGATTTAAGTGTGTTTCCAATTGCATTATTTATTCCTGAACCTCTTCTATGAGTGGTACAGCTGATATTATCCTCCAGTTTATAATTATTTTCAATTTCTCTGTTGTTTCCTTCCTTCCTCTTAGGGGGAAAAATCTATTCAGAAATAAACAGTATCCTGCAAACAGGTATTTAACAGGGACGTTTGAAAGAAGAGGCCCTGCAAAGCACACATTTTTATATTAAATCTGTCAAAGTTCTGTCACGGTCCGCTTGCTTTTCAATCTCCTTAGGAAGCCATCACACATTGATTCATTGTTACTGGCCATTGTGTGACTCCTGTTAATATTTCCATGGTGCAGTTCAGGGTCCTCCTAAAAAAATGCCTATAGGTGGATAAACAACGAAGGATAAACTAAATAAACCAAAGCTGAATTCAAATGAAATGGAAGAGCTTGTAATTCTAGGAATAAAAGGTCTTCCAGTGCTGAAGGGAAGCTACAGTCCAGACTCCAGAAGGATCAGAGGAGTTCTTTTATCACAGTGAGTGACAGCCAAAAGGGTGTGTATATGCGCATATGCACAATTGCATGATGGTGCACGCCCACACCCAAAGTGCAATGACTTCCCCTCGTGTATGTGCACACAACCCCCCTGCACTGTCCCCATGTTTCCAAATTTTTGGTTGGCTTGTTGGGCCATTTTTCACCATCCGCAGGCTGGAGAGACTATTCTGAAGCTTGGGGAGGGCGAAAAACAGCCCAACAGGTAAAAACTGCCTTCCCTGCCTTCCAGAAGGCCAAAAATCAGCTGGAGTTAACACAGGGCAAAGCCATGCGTGCTCTCAGATATGGCTCTACGTGCCACCTGTGACACCCGTACCATAGGTTCCCCATCACTATAGCATCCTTAGTCATACATGAGATGTATTGCTTCGTCATACTCTGACTCAGGGTAACCAATCTGCAAGGAATATTGTGAAGAAAGTAACTGCTGCACGAATCCCAGTGGGCCTTCTCCGGGTCCCGTCAACTAAACAATGTCGTTTGGCGGGACCCAGGGGAAGAGCTTTCTCTGTGGCGGCCCCGGCCCTCTGGAACCAACTCCCCCCAGTGATTAGAATTGCCCCCACCCTCCTTGCCTTTCGTAAGCTCCTTAAAACCCACCTCTGTCGTCAGGCATGGGGGAACTGAGATACTCTTTACCCCTAGGCCTTTACAGTTTATGCATGGTATGTTTGTATGTATGTTTGGTTTTATAATAAGGGTTTTTTTACTTGTTTTAATATTTGTTACATGCTGTTTTTTATCACTGTTGTTAGCCGCCCCGAGTCTACGGAGAGGGGCGGCATACAAATCCAATAAATAAATAAAATAAAGCTTGAAGACAGAGAAGAATGCAGGGGTAGGTTCTGGTTTTCGTTGTTGCTGGTTTGCTCAGTGGTACGGCGCATGGGTGCACTTCACACATGTACAGTACTAAAAGCTGCGCAAAAAACAAGATGGCGGCACATATGCCACCAACGAAAGAACCAGCTCAGGAGCATGCCAGGCTGCTATTCCTGCTGGTTCGGAGAACCCAGTCCCTGTTTTTAATGCTGGTTCTGTACAACCAGCCAGAACCGGTAGGAACCCACCTGTGGAAAAAAGCTATTTGCCATCTCAGTCTTTTTATTTATTTATTGGAGGTGCAGAATATCGCAGCAATAAATGTCCACTAATGAGAATAGAAATAGAATAGGAATTTGAATAGAACAGAACAGAATTTTATTGGCCAAGTGTGACTGGACACACAAGGGATTTGCCTTGGTGCACATATTCTCAGTGTACATAAAATAAAAGATAAAGAGATTTCTTGATTGGTGACATCTGGGTTCAAGTTGGAAAGAGCTGATAACTGAGGTTTGCCATTCAGTGGGTGAACAGAAGGACAATTTTATTCCTAAAATAAATTTAAAAATATTTCAGATTTTTGAAGTTGCTGACAACTAAAAGGTTTGGGAGGCTGCATTTTTTTTTTGGGGTGTGGTAGATGCTGTGAACTGTTGCATTCTGTATTATTATTATTATTATTATTATTATTATTATTATTATTATTATTATTATTATTTAGATTTGTATGCCGCCCCTCTCCGTATCATTTCTATCTATATCCCCCTGAAAAATTCTCATATCTAGTATTTCTTAAAAGAGAAAACTAAATCTATAGGGCTGCCTTGGAATTTTCACCATATTTATGAAAGGAGGCCCCTGTATTCCTACTGTATGGTAAAGGAGGTCTATTTGGGATGCATCTCAAAAATACTATGGTAGAAACTGCTTTTAAATGAGATCATGAAATCTGCAGCTTTGTTTAATTTGTTTTTTTTTAAATCCTTCTAATCCTATAAAAAGCTTTCCCTGATGTAATCAGGTGTTTTATTGACACTATCACTGCTGAACAAAGAATTAAAAAGCAGTTTCCTTTATCCCCAAGTTCCTGCCTTGCTATAAGTTTGCATATATTTTAATAAAGCAGAGGAATTTTGGAAGTTGAAATCCACAAGTTTTTAAGTTGCCAAGGTTGGAAGACCCCTGAAACAGAGCACATTCGTCTACAAAAAGCCCCCCTTCCTCAAAGACCCACCAGCACAAATGCATTAATTTACAAACCAGTGAACGTATTGTTGTCCGGTTGCTGTGTGGCAGACAATTTATTAAATGTACATTATCCAAAGTGACTCCGAATGGCCAAACAACCTCAACGGATGGATTTACTGTTCTAACGGCAATATTTTATTTATTGTTTTGTTTTGTTAAGTACGTATTGGTAGTATATAGAAAGATATAACAATATATGATAGTAAGAGAGAAACATTAGGACAGGGGACGGAAGGCACGCTGGTGCACTTATGTACGCCCCTTACTTACTTATGCTGCTTTGGTTATATAAAGTTTAATCTTTGGATTTAAAAAAAAAAAATCTCCAGCAGTGTAATTTATGATGCTCTTCCTTTAATTTTTTGTTTGGCTCACTAAAAGGAATGAAAGGAGTTCTGGAGACCTCACCTACAAAAAGATATGGGTAAAACTGAACGGGTCTAAAGAAGGGCTACAAAAATGGTGGAAGGTCTTAAGCATCAAACTTATCAGAAAAGACTCAATGAACTCAATCTGTATAGTCTGGAGGACAGAAGGGAAAGCGGGGACATGATCGAAACATTTAAATATGTGAATGGGTTAAATAAGGTCCAGGAGGGAAGTGTTTTTAATAGGAAAGTGAGCACAAGAACAAGGGGGCACTATCTGAGGTTAGTTGGGGGAAAGATCAGGAGCAACATGAGAAAATATTATTTGACTGAAAGAGTAGTAGATGCTTGGAACCCACTTCCAGCAGATGTAGTTGATAAATCCACAGTCACTGAATGTAAACATGCCTGGGATAAACATAAATCCATCCTAAGATAAAATACAAGAAATAGTATAAGGGTAGACTAGATGGACCAGGAGGTCTTTTTCTGCAGTCAGTCTTCGATGTTTTTATATTTATGAGGTTGCATTCTATTTTTAAAAAAATAATTTCTTGTCTTCTCACCCTTTTTCTCTTTCTTCTTTTTTTCTATGGATTTATATGCATAAATAATTATGTAATTTTATGCACTTTGTAAATGTTGTACTGTTGTATTGTTTATACCCTTTTTTAAATGTAAATAACTAATAAAGTATTTTTCAAAAAAAAATTCTATTGAATATAAACGATATAATATAAATCTATTTAATCTTCTATGTTTCTATGTGTCTAAACTAGCCGAGGCTGGGAGTCTATAGAAGAACATTGCTTGTTTTCCCCGTCTGTTATGCGACCCTCCGATGACCTTCTCACGCATGGAAGGGGACACGCGGCACTTACCCGGGTTGAAGAGAATTGCGCCTTTCAGGTAGGCATATTCTTTCGGACTCAAGTCTAGGCTCCAGAAAGAGTTTAAGCAGCACTGCAGGCGCTGCACGCTGGCCAAGGTGGGTTTCACCCGCTGCAACTCCTGCCTCTTGCACTGGCCGTCAAGGAGGATCCTCTCCAGCATGCTGGGCACGGGGGTCTCCGTCACCTCGAAGGTCACCATCTCCTGCACCAGGCCCAGGAGGAAAAGGGGAGCCCAGCAGCTGTCCAGCAGCAGGAGCTGGTCTCCCCAAGGCAGGAGCTGGAAAGAAGGCAGGTTCTTCACGAAGCTGATGGTTTTCACCAAGACGTCGGATGCTGCCTGGCAAGTAGCCTGCGGGGTCTGAAGGCTAACGGTCCGGCGCTTGTGGCAAAGGCAGCGCTGCTGGGAAGAGCCGCGGCTTCCCTTGTGGTGGGTCAGGTTCTCGCTCAGCAGGGTGTAGAGAATGGCATTTCCACCGTTCTTCTGGTCGTGGCAAGGGCACTTCTCCCACTCCATCTTCGGCGGCCGAGCACCCGAGCTGACTCACTTCTTAGCACAATCGCAACTGCCGTTGGCCAAGGCTTCCCCTCCCCGCCTGCTGCTCCGGCAAGCGTCCAACCCCCCTTTCAAGCTGCAGCTCTCGTTACTCTGTGGCTCCTTTCGCCTTCTCCTTGGCTCGCTATCATCTCTGCTTATAAGGCTCCTGCACGGGGGAGAATAAATCCACCCACTTCAACAGCCTTGACCTCCTGTTGACGAGTGGCGGGCGGCAGCAGCAGCTCATTGAAAAAAAGAAAAAGAAAAACCTGCCCTGGGCTGATTGGTTAGAATGAGGTGAGGTCTCCACGTGGCTCAGAGGACCATTTTCTCAATGAAGGTGCCAGAAGACCTGGACCTTAAGGGGTGGGGGGAATCGCTGGTATCAGTATAAACAAAGTCATTAACCCCAGCCTGTACCATGGCACCAAGGCTCCAGGTCTGTAATCAGCTTTCAGGAAATGATTAGGGGTCACTGCCAAGGAGTTCGCATAACACACACACACACACACCAAGTCCAACAAAGAGTCTCCTATGCAAACAGCTCATAAAAGCTTTAGCCTTGGAATAAGCAACCTGGAAGTCATGTAATCTCCGACAGCTGCTCTTGGCTAATAATGGAGGGAGGCAAGGGACAAACAAAAGAGCCAGCGGACTCACCCCGTCTGCAAGGGTGGCGTAGCCGTCTTGTTCAGAGAGATACTGGAAGCGTGTAGCCTTCCGTTGTTTTATTATTTGCTTATTAATTGGAGTTATATGCCGCCCCTCTCCGGGGACTTGGGGTGGCTTGTAACATATAAAAAAACAATACAGTGTTCCCTCGATTTTCACGGGTTCGAACTTCGCGGAAAGTCTATACCACGGTTTTTCAAGAATATTAATTAAAAAATACTTTGCGGGTTTTTCTCCTATACCACGGTTTTTCCCACCCGATGACGTCATATGTCATCGCCAAACTTTCGTCTGCCTTTAATAAATATTTTTTTAATAAACTTTAATAAATAAACATGCTGAGTAATAATCTGAATGGTTGCTAAGGGAATGGAAAATTGCAATTTAGGGGTGTAAAGTGTTAAGGGAAGGCTTGTGATACTGTTCATAGCCAAGAATAGTGTATTTACTTCCGCATCTCTACTTTGCGGAAATTCGACTTTCGCGGGCGGTCTCGGAACACATCCCCCGCGAAAAGCGAGGGAACACTGTATAAACTTCCTAATCCAATTAATTTTACTAATTCAACTAAAAAAACCCAAAGCATTAAAAATCAATCATTCCCATTCATACCATGGCACACATCGGCTGGGAGGAGGGGGGGAGGGGGGCTAGAGTCTAGTGGTCCCAAGCCTGACGGCATAAATGAGTCTTTGGACTCTTGCAGAAGGCGAGGAGGGTGGGAGCAGCATGAATTTCCAGGGGGACCTGATTCCAGAGGGCCGCCCCCCCCCCCCCCAGAGAAGGCTCTTCCCCTAGTCTCCGCCAAGCGACATTGCCTAGTTGACCTGGAGAAGGCCAACTCTGTGGGACCTGATCAGTTGCTGGGACTCAATGTGGCAGAAGACGAGTTACGCAGGTGATGTGGCCCGAAGCCATGTAGGGCTTTATAGGTCATAACCAACACTATGAATTGAGTCCGGAAACCAATCGGCCACCAATGCAGTCTACGGAGTGCTAGAGAAACATGGGCATATTCAGGTTGAACGGAGGCTCCGGTAATTCCAGAGCAGTAGTGGCTGAATTGTTTAAGCCTTACTTATAGTCTCTCAATGATGGCATTTCTAAACTTAATTGGGTGGAGGGGAGGCAAAGTTACAGGTAGGATTTCCCCCCCCCTTTTTTTGTTGGCCCCCTTGCAAGACACCAAACAAGTGGACAGTTCCTTCCACAGAATTTTAATGCTCCACCATCTATTTTTCTACATGTAGCATTCACACACAGGACCATCAGAGGTGGGTTCTTCCTGGTTTGCACCGGTTCGAGAGAACCCGTAACAAACCGCTGGTGACATCATGGAACCGGTCAGGCAAGGGTTCCCCGTTGCTGGCACTACCAGTGCACTCCCGGTGACTGGAGTGGGCATCGGCATGAGATTCGGCTTCTGCACATGCACAGGAAACCAAATCTCCCTCGATTACAGCACATGAGATTTTGCCGATTTTCAGCAATTTTTTTCACTTTGCAGGAGCCAAATCTTACATCTGTGTCAGGGACACAGCGTTGCACATGAAACTCCATTTTCCCGACTGGCACACCCTTGTAGGCCATACCACCTGCAACCCGCTACATTGGTGCGTGGACGCCATCTTTTTTTTCTGTTTTTTTCTCCTGCGCATGTGCAGAAGCTGAGTCCCTGCACATGCACCGCCATCTTGTTTTCAGCTTTTTTTTTTTTTTTTGTAAATTTTTGGAACTGCGCATCCACATGGCGCAGAAGGAAACTGAAGTAGACCCAGAGACAGGGTTTGAGCAATCGGTACTTTAATTCAGCTCAGAGAATAAGTGACAGCTCAGCAAGGTAAAGTGACAATTCAGCGAGTACCGACTGGCTCTGCAGGGAGAAGCCGCTTCTTTTATACCTTTGCGGTTCCCGCCAAAGCGAGAGCCGGCCGCGTCTGAGCCAATCAGGAGCGACTTCCTGCTTGGGCTCAGACAGCGCTGGAAAAGAGGAACAAACTATTTACAGCGTTACAAGGTAGCCATTTCAGGATACAACACCCCTCCCCTCATAGTTGGACCCATCCATCAAGAAAGCCACGTGACGAAGTCGTCCAATCGGTGAGGCCTTCGAGACTCTCGCGCTGACCTGCGCAGTCCATTTTCTCCTTCGCCACTGACTGTGGAGGATGGCTCGCCGCTGCTCTCCCGGTGCGGCGGACTAGGCCTGGCGGGCCCAACGAAGGCCTCGGAGGACGAGGATGGCTCGGCGTCGCTGGATGGTTCCCCCTGGCCCGATAAGTCTCTCTGCGTGTTTCTTAGTTCGGGCAATGTATAAAAGTCTGTTGAAGGGGAAGAGTCCGAGTCAGCGGGTTGTTGTAATTGGTCTTCAGTTCGTTTCCGAATGTGGTCTATGTGTCGTTTCCACAAACGACCATCCTCCAGTTTAACAATATAAGTCTTGGGTGCATTTTGCTTAACAATAATTCCCTTCATCCAGTTTACATTTCCATCAAAGCATTTTACATATACATTTTGACCCAAATACATTTCTCTTTCTGGTTTTATGCACATTTGGTTATTATTCAAACAGAACCTTGGGTTTAACCTGTCTAGTGGTGACCTCAACTTTCTCCCCATCAATAACTCTGCAGGGCTTACATGTGTGTGCGAGTTAGGGGTAATGTGCTGGGTTAATAAGAATTGGTCCAAGTTCTGTTGCACATCTCCAGGGCCTGACCTGTGCAATGCCTCCTTTGCCACCCTTACGTAACGTTCTGCCAACCCGTTAGCCCAGGGCGAGTAAGGCGAGATGAGGGCATGTCTGACCCCCAGGCCATCTAGGAATAATTCGAATTGCCTGGCTGTTAGTTGTGGTCCATTGTCAGACACCAATAGATCAGGGCAACCATGGGATGCAAACAGTCTGCTCAATACCTTGATAGTGGCACTTGTGGTTATGTTGTTCATTGCTATTATTTCCAACCATTTGGAGAAAGCATCAACCACTATTAGGAAATACTGAGACCCCACTGGGCCAGCAAAATCAATGTGGATCCTAGACCAAGGGCCAGCAGGCTGTTCCCACTCAGCCGGAGTTGTTTTGGGGGGATTGGGCCTAGACTCTTGGCACGGGTCACACTTTGAAACCCAACTTTCAATATCAGCATCAAGCCCTGGCCACCATAAATGCCCCCTTGCTAGGCTCTTCATCCTGACAATCCCAGGATGGCCCACGTGTAACATTCTGAGTACCTTTTCCCTTAGGCGTTTGGGGATGATCACTCTATCCCCCCACAGCAAACAGCCTTTTACATATGACAATTCAAGCCTTTTGTTCTTAAAATCACACACTTCAGGTTTAACAATATCATTTTGCCATCCCTTTAGAACACAGTTCACTACTTGTTTCAGGATTTGGTCTTGCTGCGTGTGTGCAGCTACCTCTTTTGCTGTGGTTAGTGGGTTTTCCTCGAGTTCTATCATTAGCACGTCTGTGGTTGGAACAGGGTCTTCTACCAAGTCTGCTATGGGGCATCTGCTGAGGCCGTCTGCATGATTGATTTCCTTCCCCCCCTTGTGGGTGAGCTCATACTGATACCCTGAGAGGAAAAGGGCCCATCTGATTAGTCTTGGAGACATAAAAGGTGGAGTGGGCTTGTTGTGGGCTAGCAGGCCTAGTAGGGGTTTGTGGTCAGTGACTAGCTCAAAGTTTCTTCCAAAAATGTAATTGTGAAACTTCTTTACCCCTGCCACTAATGCCAGAGCCTCCTTGTCTAACTGGCTATAATTTCTCTCCGTGCTGGTCATGGTTCTTGAAAAAAATGCTATTGGGGCCTCTGTCTGATTAGGTAGAACGTGAGCTAGGACTCCTCCTATGCCGTACGGCGAAGCGTCGCACGTGAGCCTAATGGGTAGTGAGGCACTATATTGGACTACTACACTTTTAGAAGTTAGTAAATTTTTTATTTGAGCAAAGGCTTCACGTTCAATTTTCCCCCATGTCCAGCGGGCTTCCTTCTGGAGTAAACGATGGAGAGGCTCTGCTACTGTTGCCTTCTGCTTTAAAAAAACGGAATAAAAATTAAGGAGGCCCAAAAATGCTTGCAACTCACTCTTATCTCGTGGCTCTGGGGCTTCTCTAATTGCTCTCAGCTTCTCAGTTGTGGGGTGGATACCTTCCTTATCTATTTTATATCCTAGGAATTCAATACTGTTAGTTCCCCAGACACATTTATCAGGCTTGATTCGTAACCCTTTGTCCTGTAGCCTCTTAAGTACTTCCCTTATTCTTTTGTTCACTTGTTCCTGGTTTTCTCCTGCAATTAAGATGTCATCAAAATATGGGATGGCCCCATTTACCCCTGACAATAGGCGTTCCATGATGCTCTGGAATATCCCTGGGGCTATGCTCACCCCAAACTGTAACCTCGTGCATTTGAAAGCCCCCCTGTGCGTTACAATTGTTTGAGCGTTTGCTGTTTGTTCATCGACCGGAAGTTGCTGGTAAGCCTGCGCCAGGTCGATCTTTGCGAACCTTTTTCCCTCCCCCAGGGAGTGTAAGAGTTGTTGCACAACCGGAATGGGGTAGGGGTGGTGTTGGAGTGCCTTATTCAGGGTTGATTTGTAATCAGCGCAAACTCTTAAGGAGCCATCTGGCTTCAGGGGTGTCACTATGGGAGTTTCCCATGGCCCCTGTTCCACAGGGACCAAGATACCTTGACTAATGAGTTTGTCCAGCTGTAAGTCTAGCTTGGGGAGAAGCGGGAGGGGAACCCTGCGAGGTTTCAGTCTAACCGGTGGGACCTTGGGGTCAATAGAGAAAGATATGGGGGTTCCCTTATACAATCCTAAGGTGGGGCTGAACACTTCAGGGAACTCTTTCACAAAGTTAGGCATAATATCACAGTTTACATTACACACACCCGAAATTTCAATACCCAACGGTTCCATCCATGCTAGCCCTAGCAGGGAGTGTTTGGCCCCCGTCACAATAAGCATGGGAAGGGTACATTTGACATTCTTAAATACAATAGGTACATTTGCAGTTCCCAGGACCGAGATTACCCCCCCTTGGAAGTCTCTGATCACCAAAGAGGTTTGAATTAGGTCAGCCTCAGACACATTAGGCATATATAGCTTAAATTTTTCCCAGGGCATGATGGTATATCTCGAACCCGTATCTAGCTCCATTGAGCAAGGCTGGTTATTTAGTAACAACGAGATAACAATTTTAGCCCCCTTTTTGGTTGCCGTGTTATTCACGGAATATTGAGAGTTACCTCTATTGTAGTCTCGGTTAGCGGTGGGGTAATTCCTTTGACCCGAGTTGCGGAACGGTCTCCTTTCTCGCGATTGGGGGGGGTGGTTTTGGGGTCGCTGGTATTGTTGTGTGGCAAAAGTTTCTTCTGGTGCCGTTGCTCTGCATGCGATGGCGATGTGGCCTCTCCGGTTGCAACGGCGGCAAGTGGTGTCGCGGAACGGGCATCGATGGCGCTGGTGATTTCCCCGGCAGCCCGCGCAGGGGGCTGGATGAGTAGCTCTAGGGTGTCTCGGTTGGTCTTGCAGGAGGAGGCAGTCGTCCCCGTTGCTAGTTGGCTGGCTGCGGACGTCTGTTCCCATGGCGCTGGGAGACTCGGCGTCGATTTTGGCAATGGTTTCTCGCCTTCCGTGCTCTTTTAATTCTCTTGCCGCTGCGTCGGCTGCTTCCGCGGTTTGCGCTAATTTGATTACGGTTTGTAGAGTCGGCTCATCTTCGGTGAGGAGTTTACTTCTCACTGTGTGGTTCTTCATGCCGAAAATCAAGGCGTCGGTGAGGCGAGCTTCCGGATCTTGAAACTTGCATTGAGCGAGTACCGTTCGAAGCCGCGTTGTGAATTGGCTTATCGACTCGGTTTCTCTCTGAGCCATCATGTGAAATTGATGCCGGTAAACCACGGCTGGTCTGGTTGGTTTAAAATGGCTCGCTAGTTTCTGTTGAAGGACGTCCCACGCTGTGGCTCTTGCTTGTTCTGGTTCGGTGAGAGTTTGGGCAAGTCTACGGATCTCTGCGCCGCAGTAGTTTAGAAAAATAGCCCGTCTGCGATCGGCTCCGGCGTCCTGCATTCCCGCCGCCTCGAGGAATATCTCGAAGGTGGCCATGTACTCGTCCCAAGTCATTTTCTCGGCATCGAAAAGTTCTGGAGCCTGGCCGATCTGGATTTTGTCCATGTTGCACGCGAAGTTCTTCCGTTCGTTCGTCGCCAGTGAAGTAGACCCAGAGACAGGGTTTGAGCAATCGGTACTTTAATTCAGCTCAGAGAATAAGTGACAGCTCAGCAAGGTAAAGTGACAATTCAGCGAGTACCGACTGGCTCTGCAGGGAGAAGCCGCTTCTTTTATACCTTTGCGGTTCCCGCCAAAGCGAGAGCCGGCCGCGTCTGAGCCAATCAGGAGCGACTTCCTGCTTGGGCTCAGACAGCGCTGGAAAAGAGGAACAAACTATTTACAGCGTTACAAGGTAGCCATTTCAGGATACAACACAAACGACCTGGCCGCAAGGTGAATTAGAACCCGCAGCTGTTGACCATGTTGGAGAGAGCTGGCTAGGGTGCTCTAAAGTTGAGCAGATGCCAAGGCTACAAGTGTGCAGAGGGAATTAACACATAGAAACATAGAAGACTGACAGCAGAAAAAGACCTCCTGGTCCATCTAGTCTGCCCTTGTACTATTTCCTGTATTGTATCTTAGGATGGATCTAGGTTTATCCCAGGCATGTTTAAATTCAGTTCCTGTGGATTTACCAACCACGTCTGCTGGGAGTTTGTTCCAAGCATCTACTACTTTCAGTCAAATAATATTTTCTCACGTTGCTTCTGATCTTTCCCCCGACTAACCTCAGATTGTGCCCCCTTGTTCTTGTGTTCAATGGTGTTCACAACACCATTGCCCCTAGGCTCAAATTAAGGCTGTGTAGCAATCCAGATTCAAGAGAAATGGGGAATTTGGAGCATGTACTCTACATCACATCCCCCCCCCCCGGGTCATTGTTCTGCACAGCCTGAGAAGGAGGTAACAACATGTGAAGAAACACACAAGTGTTTGAAACATCTGGTAGTCTCGAGCTGATGGAAATCGACATATTTTTTCCCAGGTTTTCAATCCTGCAGATGTGGCACAACTGCAAAATCCAGAACCCCCCAGCCATGAGTGGTGGAGGCTTGGAATGCTGGAGTCTCTACTCCCAAAACTTCCAAAAAACGTTACTATGGGAAACCCAGAGTACAGTGATCCCCCGGTTATTGCGTCCCCAACCATTGCGAACAGGCTAATTTGCGATTTTTCAACCCGGAAGTCAAAACACCATCTGCGCATGCGTGCCCTTTTTTCTATGGGCACGCATGCGTAGATGGCGCCGGGCAGATCAGCTGCTGGGTGGCTTCCCTGGGTCTTCCCCCTCTTGCTGGCGGGAGGGCGAGCGGCGGGCATCAGCAAGGAGTTTCCCCACCGCCCACGCAAACTCCTCGCTGCCGCCCGCCCTTCGCCCGCCCACGCTGTTCATTCTCGCCGCTTCCCAGCTGAGTCCTGAAGCGAATTCGCTTCAGGACTCAGCTGGAAAGCGGCGAGAGCGAGCGCCAGCGAACGGCTTGTCCGCCGCCTGCCTGCCCGCTAGCGAGGAGCCGAAGATTGGGGGCGGCGCGGCTGTTTTAAAACGTCGCCGCCGGCATGGGGGGCTTGCCAGCACCCCCCGGACCCCCAACCCGGGTTTGGGGGGCTGCTAGGAAGCCCCCCATGCCGACGGCGACGTTTTAAAACAGCCGCGCCGCCCCCAATCTTCGGCTCCTCGCTAGCGCTGCGGAAGTAAAAACACCATCTGCACATGCGCAGATGGTGTTTTTACTTCCGCAGCGCTACTTCGCGAAAACCCGCTCGTTGCGGGGGGTCCTGGAACGGAACCCTCGCAATGATCGGGGGATCACTGTATACACCTCTCCTCCAGTTTACACAGACATTGCTGGAGGTTATCTAGCATTCTGGAAGTAGCCTTAGGTTCCCTTATTGTTCATTTTCTTCAGTGGAGTCAAACAACCACCGACAAACATATTAACCGAAGAGAACAGAAAGGTACCAAAGGGTTTATTTAGAACTGCTAATCATCTTGGATAGCTTGCTCCTGGGCAGTGTTCCCTCTAATTTTTTTGGGGGGTGGGCGGAAAAGTATAGTGTCTGAGTGGCAGTCCCTTTGGGACTGGGCGGCACAGAAATAATAAATAAATAAATAAACAAACAAATAAAAAACCCACCCTGTTTTGCCTCAGAGAATTTCAAAATAAAATACTGTATTGTGTGTCTATAACAGTGAGCTCATAATAGGGCAACTCTATCAATATCAAAATGCCACTTAAATTGATGAGCTAGTTTCAAACTAGATTTTGATTTTCTTTCTCTCTTCCTTACTCCCATTCTTTTTCTTTTTCTTTTCCTTCCTCTCTTTTTTCTATCTGTTTCTCTCTCTTCCTCTCTTCCCCTCTCTCTCCTTCCCTCTCAGTCTTTCCCTCTCGGCTTCTGGGCAGGTTTGGAAAACTCTGAGTTGATGATGATTTTTAAGTGAGCGATTGCTCACTGCTCAGCTTAGAGGGAACTATGCTCTTGGGTACCCCGATAATCATGAGTTTGACAACGCATGAAACCATCTCCTTTTTAATCGTGCATGCAGAATACAAGCTATTGGTAAGCAACAAAACAGAACAAAATGTTCTTGACTGACATGTCCAATTCTAAAAAAAGAAGAAAAAACCCCCAGATGACAAAGTAGACAGCTCATTTTCAGCAAGCTAGAGACACCTGCTGCTCCTTCATTTTGAAGCAGAAGAGCCTCAGTTATTGTTGGCATCTCATTTTATTATGTCAACACGACTCGTGAGATTTGACTTAAAATGAACACAACTCCTTAAATTCCTTGGTGGAATCAGCGATATCATAACCATATGCTAATTTTCCTGGGATGCGGACTGCACTTGAAACTCCCCAACTTCAACATTGCAACATAAACAATGAGGCATTTTGTAGCTTCCTAAACCTTGGGAGTCTCTTCCCATCAGAGCTCGGAGATAAGTTACAAAACTTATCTGGGGGCTGGGAGAGAAACCGTGCTGGACAATAACATTGACCGGAATGAAAATAAGACCAGCCTATTACATTAAAGATCTTAGCATCCTTGCAATCCATCCCAAACCCTGGACAAATGTATCCAGGTTTTACTACTTACGATTGCCATGTTAATTCTGAAAGTAATAAATAATATGTCAGATCTGTGATGAAGCTGCTACTCACTGTAACCTCTAAATATCAACCTGTATCTACCCACAACACAGATCCTTGCACTGTTACACCTCGCTTGCAGTGATGGCTTAAAGGGAACATGTTGAAAATATTTAAAGATTGTCAATGCTTTGATTGATTCTGAAGTCATTCCCAGTTGTTACATACGGAGTTGGTTTTTTAAACAAAAGAGCGATGTTCTTTTGAAGGTAGGACTTCCAGACCTTTATTATTTAAGAGCAAGAGTATGATCAAAATGAATATCAACTCCAGATTTTTTCAAAAATAATAATAATAAAAAATTAAATACCTTCCCATATTTTCCAAAACTAAGAGAAGCCCAAGGGAAAGCCATTACATTTATTTCAATCCTTCATCTCCCTAAAATATTGCCTTACAAAGATGAAGGACGGATTTTGATACCTGCTGCTGATGTTGAAAATCCAGAAGTCTATTCTATATGGAGTTACGAGTACAATTACTTTTTAACCCCAAAATGGAGTGATGTGAGTATACGCATTGTCCAGAAGGTATTTCTTGCTCTTGAATGTTTGTCAGGAAAGGAGAAAAAATATATATAGGGGAAATTGTATTAGTTGAATTTTGCTTTTGAAAAATCCATTTCTGGATGCTGTTCCATGAACCTGCAAAAGGAAGAGAAATGAATATTAATTGACAGGGATAAAGAATACTCAATACTCAATTTTCACGGGTTCAAACTTCGCGAATAGCCTAAACCACGGTTTTTCAAAAAATATTAATTAAAAAAAACTTTGCGGTTTTTTTCCTATACCACGGTTTTTCCCACCCAATGACGTCATATGTCATCGCCAAACTAATAGTTTATGCAACTAAATAACAAAAAAAATAATTATTGTTAATAAATAATTATGTTTATAAATATCAGGATCGCTAAGTGTCTTATTCAATGATGAGTACCAGTAATAATGGTGAATAAATGGTTGTTAAGGGAATGGGAAATGGTAATTTAGGGGTTTAAAGTGTTAAGGGATGGCTTGTGATACTGTCCATAGCCTAAAATGGTGTATTTACTTCCGCATCTTTACTTCGCGGAAATTCGACTTTCGCGGGCGGTCTGGGAACGCTTCCCCTGCGGAAATCGAGGGAACACTGTATAGGCTTCTATGTCCCTCAGCCCCAGTTACCTCCCCCAGCACTAAATTGGAAAGAAACAGTTTCTAATTATTGATATTAAGTAGTGTGGCTGCTGCATATAAAACAGGGTCTCAGAAAAGATACCCTAAAATAGGGGTGCCAAACGTATGTAGTTACGGTGGTGTCATGTGACATATTGGGACTTCCTTCCTTTAGCAAAGTGGGTGTGGCCAGCACAACACATCCGTCCCGCGGGCCAGAAGTTTCACTTAATGTTGTGGTTAGCTCTGGCCCAGCTCTTGCCCCAAGGACTGTGGATGTGGGGGAGACATCCACATGCTGCAGGCCTGTTTTGCCCCTGGTGGAATCTGATGATGAAGGCTCCTCTGACCAAGAAGACATGAGTGACAGGGAGGAGGAGAGTGGGGCAGACAGCTCAGAAGGAGATCAATTATCTAGCTCCTTCTTGGATTCAGAACAAGAGTTAATGATACAGCCACGCATGCGGAGAGCAATGCATAGGCAGCAACAACTGAGAGATTATTATCAAAGAAAATGAGGCCACCTGTGGTTGGGTGGGGCTGTGGTCATTAGTGAGGCTGCTATAAATAGCAGCCTGTGGGTTTGGCCATTGTGGAGGATTATCTGATCTTTGTGTTTCGTGACTGCTTTACTGACTTTGACCTTTTGTGTGCTGATTTTTCCCCGCTTTGAAACTAAACCAGAGCAAAGTGTGTTTCACTTTGTGAAAGAAGGACTGTGAATTGCCTCACAGCTGCAAGCTAAGTATCACAGAACTGATAAGGGACTTGTACAAATTACCAGTTTGTTTGGAGACCAGTGCTCTTTGCTATACCAAAAGAGGGCTTGGTTGAAGTGAATTTTCATTATAAAGAACATTGTTTTGAATTTTCAAACGTGTGTGTCTAAAATTTGTACCTGTGAATTTTTGGGAGGAGTGTACCAGAGAGCCCGACAGAACACTTAAAAGGATAAGGCCCAAAACATATTTAGGTATTAAGGGAAATTCAGATTCAATTACACCCCTAAAAAAAAAAATCAAACACTTTTCCTCGGAAGGAATGTATCTTTCAAAAAATGGAAAGCGACCATTCCAGGTAAAAGCAATAATAAATAATTTAATTATTATTTATAATAATATAATATTATAGAATAAAAAAAATACAGAAATACCGTAGTCATTTTGTAAGGTAGCAAATTCCAAAGCTATCACTGTGGCATTACTGACCATGACTTATGAACAATCACATCAGCTCTGCCCTTCACGCTATCAGTAAAACTGTCCTATAATGGAACTCAACAGTTGTAAATCAGCAATGACAGATCAATCAAATCTTGCCCTTACGAACGATTAGCTCCAGGTCAGATTTTCCAATGCCAGCAAATATTCTTGTTTGTGCATCCCTCGAATGGAACATTTCTTACTGGAGGGATTGGAAATCATACCGTTCAGAAATAGCACTTCTGACATCCTTTTCCTATTACAATTATCTCAGCAAATGCCAGTAAACAGTATTAGGTCATGTTTAGCAGTTGGTATTATTTTCAAACTTTAACTGCTTTTACTTTCTTGAAGTCCATGTAATTGGTGGAGTTTGTACAATTACATTTATGTAAGACCAGGATAAAGCTCCCACTTTATAGAAAGAAAAGGAAGGCTTTTGCCCCCTAATTATTCCACTGAAATTCATAGAAACAGGGGTGCCGAGTTACTCACAAAACCGACTCTTACCTACTAAGCTCAGAGCACCCACCAATCACCTGAAATCGCACCATTCCCCCCTCCCCCCAATTGTTTTATTTACTGATAGGCTATTTAGACAACCTGCTGGGAGAGGACACCTGGGACCAGTGTTCCCTCTAATTTTTTGGGGGGGTGGGCGGAAAAGTATAGTGTCTGGGCGGCAGTCCCTTTGGGACTGGGCGGCACAGAAATAATAAACAAACAAACAAACAAATAAAAAACCCACCCTGTTTTGCCTCAGAGAATGTCAAAATAAAATACTGTACTGTGTGTCTATAACAGTGAGCTCATAATAGGGCAACTCTATCAATATCAAAATGCCACTTAAATAGTTGAGCTAGTTTCAAACTAGATTTTGATTTTCTTTCTCTCTTCCTTACTCCCATTCTTTTTCTTCCTCTTTTCCTTCCTCTCTTTTTTCTATCTGTTTCTCTCTCTTCCTCTCTCTCTCCTTCCCTCTCACTCTTTCCCTCTCAGCTTCTGGGCAGGTTTGGAAAACTCTGAGTTGATGATGATTTTTAAGTGAGCGATTGCTCACTGCTCAGCTTAGAGGGAACTATGCCTGGGACTACTTCATGGGGTCACTTTTTCCGCACTATCTGAAAACGTTACCCAGCAGAAGGGCAAAGGGTAAAGTTTTAGAGCTAACAGACAAATTAAGAATATGGTTGGGGCCGAATGGCACTTTTCCAAGACTTCTTAATGAGCTAATCTGTAAAATAGCTGAATTATTAACTAACAACACCCTTAATGATATCAGACATAATGGAAGAACTAAGACCCAATGAAGAGACACAGCGGAGTGCTTAGAAGGAGGAGGAGGAAGGCAAACAGCTTGTAACTTGGTGGACTGGCACGGCTAAACTGTAGTGTAACACCCAGAACAAAAATTATACATTTTCTGAAAAGCATTGCTTATTTGAATATGCCATTACTCATACAGTGTTCCTTCGATTTTCGCGGAGGATGCATTCCGAGACCGCCTGCGAAAGTCGAATTTCCGCGAAGTAGAGATGCGGAAGTAAATACACCATTTTTGGCTATGGACAGTATCATAAGCCATCCCTTAACACTTTAAACCCCTAAATTACCATTTCCCATTCCCTTAACAACCATTTACTCACCATGATTACTGGTACTCACCATTGAATAAGACACTTAGTGATCCTGATATTTATAAACAAATTTATTTATTAACAATAATTATTTTTTTCTTATTTATTTGCAAAAATTATTAGTATGATGTCATCGGGCGGGAAAAACCGTGGTATAAACCCCCCCCCCACAAAGTATTTTTTAATTAATATTTTTTGAAAAACCGTGGTATAGGCTATTCGCGAAGTTTGAACCCGCGAAAATCGAGGGAACACTGTATTAGGGAAAGGCCTCATGTCCAGGCCTTGACCCTCTGCTTATGGAGATTAGCCAGGGAAAGAGACAGAAATTGCCCCCAGTTCTGGCTTTATCCCTTTTCTCTGCTTGAGCTATTTAGAATGATTGATGAAAAGCGTTTGACCTTTAGTTACCCTGCTTGCAACTTGATGCCCATCACCCTATCTGGCCCTAAAAGGGGAATTACTCACAGAAGCTTCTACCGAGATCTCTGACAAGCAGGGCAATAAAACAATAAAACGCATGATTGTCTAGTGAGCGGTGCGTTATCTGACTTGGAGGCATATGGAGATTAGAGGCAGAGACACCACGTCATAGTTCAGGCCGAGATGGTACTGCCTGGCTTTGTCTCTACATAGCACTCAGTTGCTGGGTTGTCCTTATAAATGCCGTAGTGCCTTCCCACTTACTTACTTACTTACTTACTTACTTACTTACTTACTTTACTTACTTACTTTCTTACTTATTTATTTATTGGATTTGTATGCCGCCCCTCTCCGGAGACTCGGGGCGGCTAACAGCAACAATAAAGCAGTGTACAATAGTAGTCTGATATTAGAAACAATTAAAAACCCATTAATATAAAAAACCAAACATACATACATACAGACATACCATGCATAGAATTGTAAAGGCCTAGGGGGAAGAGGGTCTCAATTCCCCCATGCCTGACGGCAGAGATGGGTTTTAAGCAACTTACGAAAGGCAAGGAGGGTGGGGGCAATTCTAATTTCTGGGGGGAGTTGGTTCCAGAGGGCCGGGGCCACCACAGAGAAGGCTCTTCCCCTGGGCCCCGCCAAGCGACATTGTTTAGTTGACGGGACCCGGAGAAGGCCCACTCTGTGGGACCTAACTGGTCGCTGGGATTCGTGCGGCAGAAGGCGGTCCCTGAGATAATCTGGTCCGGTGCCATGAAGGGCTTTATAGGTCATAACCAACACTTTGAATTGTGACCGGAAACTGATCGGCAACCAATGCAGACTGCGGAGTGTTATTAGGAAGCAAGCCTGGAAAACAAGTTGTCGCTCCCTTCTCCACAGTGTAAAACTGGCCTTACTCACTTTTTCAGTATGTCCTGCTTCTTTTGCTCGTCCGATGTGGGGAGCCCCATTGATTTCTGCCGCTGATCATACATCATTTTCTCAACCATGCTGCGGGTTTCGCTATCCAAGTCTGATAACTTGGCAATCGAGAGAAATGTATTGGAGAAACTCATGTTAATTTGATACATCTATCGCTCACTTTCTAGATGCTGGTTAATAAAGCCACGTTAATAACACTATAGAGATGTAGTGTATATATAACTATATATTAGATTAGATTAGATTTATTGGATTTATATGCCGCCCCTCTCCGCAGACTCGGGGCGGCTCACAACAATGGTAAAAACAGTACATAGTGACACATCCAATACCCACCAATCCAATTACAATTTTAAGTTAAGAAATTCATAAAAGCAACCCGAATATATATAAAAAACAAGCACACAATCAATCAAATACCAAAACAACATGGGCAAGGGGGAGATGTTTCAGTTCCCCAATGCCTGACGACTGAGGTGGGTTTTAAGGAGTTTACGAAAGGCAAGGAGGGTGGGTGCAATCCTAATCTCAGGGGGGAGCTGGTTCCAGAGGGTTGGAGCCACCACAGAGAAGGCTCTTCCCCTGGGTCCCACCAGACGACATTGTTTAGTCGATGGGACCCGGAGAAGACCCACTCTGTGGGACCTAACCGGTCGCTGGGATTCGTGCGGCAGAAGGCGGTCCCGAAGATATTCTGGTCCGGTGCCATGAAGGGCTTTATATATACATATATACATACAAAGGTGGACTGCTAAGGTGGAACGGTGAGGTGTGCTCGCGGAGTCCAGCGCAGTTCTGCTACTGCACCTGGGCAGGTAGTGAAATCGCGTGTGGACACGCAGGAGCGCCACAGGCTACTTGCCACTCCGCTAGCACTCAGAGCCACGGGGGCGAGCACACCTTTGTATACACATATAACACTATGACGGTCTTGGTATATTTGGGTTTCTTCCCGTGTAGGATTTAGAAATTCCTGGCGACGTTTCGACGAGGTCCCACTTGTCATCTTCAGGCTGGTGCTTCTATCCTTGTTCGCCCTAGAACAAGGACAGAAGCACCAGCCTGAAGATGACGAGTGGGACCTCGTCGAAACGTCGCCAGGAATTTCTAAATCCTACACGGGAAGAAACCCAAATATACCAAGACCGTCATACCTGTACCCGTGAAAATCTACGAAAACAAATACAGTGATACCTTGTCTTACTTGGTTGGTTCCGGGATAAGGTTCTTAAGGTGAAAAGTTTGTAAGACAAAACAATGCTTTCCATAGGAATCAATGGAAAAGCAATTAATGCGTGCAAGCCCAAAATTCACCCCCTTTGCCAGCCGAAGCACCCGTTTTTGTGCTTCTGGGATTCCCCTGAGGTTCCCCTCCATAGGAAACCCCACCTCCGGACTTCTGTGTTTTTGCGATGCTGCAGGGGAATCCCAGCAGGGGGATCCCAGCATCGCAAAAACAAGTGCTTTGCTGGCAATGGAAGTCCGGAGGTGGGGTTTCCCATCGAGGGGAGCCTCAGGGAAATCCCAGCAGCACAAAAACGGGTGCTTCGCTGGCAACGGAAGTCTGGCGGCGGTGGGTTTGTAAGATGAAAATAGTTTGTAAGAAGAGGCAAAAAAATCTTAAACCCCGGGTTTGTATCTCGAAAAGTTTGTATGATGAGGCGTTTGTAAGATGAGGTATCACTGTATAACACTATGTATATATAGCAAGGAAAGACTGTGTTGCCCCCTTTGGTTCCACAACAACCTAAACTGTCTTCTGTTCCATTCCTTGGTTTTTTTCACTGCTGTATGTTTAGCAGCAGCAGCAGCTCATCAAGGCCTTTGAACAAGAACTGGAGAGAGAGATAGCCGTTGAAACTTATCTAAACGTTTGAAGGAGGAAGTCTCTGCTTGCCAGGAGCAGCGTATGAAAAAGAAACTAAGTCTTGCTTAAGAAAACACACATTAGATTGTACAGTGGTTTGTTTAAAAAAAAAAAAACCCCAACAACTGCCAGTTTGTCGCTCCTTTCTTCTTGGGTGTTTGGAAACTACGCCCTGGAAATCTTTCCCATCCAAGTACTAGCTGTAAAGGAATTAAGAGCTGACCTTGAAAAAGGAACGAGTGTTATATTGGCTTCCAAACTGTTAATAAACCTTACCAAAGCATAAAATGCCTGGAATCTCCAGAGAGTTTTTTTCTTGCCCTGACCTACTTCAAAGAGCTAACAGAAAGGAATCCTGCCAGGGGCGGTCAGTCAGATAAGTGTCATTTGTTGAAACAGACTGTGGTTGCACACCAGAAATTGGCAATTCTAGAACTATCAGAGAAGTGCTTTGGTCCCAGTACCTCTGCCTGCACACCCCCGTGTTGTGGTTAGCTCTGGCCCTGCTCCTGCCCCAAGGACTGTGGATGTGGGGGAGACATCCACATGCTGCAGGCCTGTTTTGCCCCTGGTGGAATCTGATGATGAAGACTCCTCTGACCAAGAAGACATGAGTGACAGGGAGGAGGAGAGTGGGGCAGACAGCTCAGAAGGAGATCAATTCTCTAGCTCCTCCTTGGATTCGGAACAAGAGTTAATGATACAGCCACGCATGCGGAGAGCGATGCATAGGCAACAACAACTGAGAGATTATTATCAAAGAAAATGAGGCCACCTGTGGTTGGGTGGGGCTGTGGTCATTAGTGAGGCTGCTATAAATAGCAGCCTGTGGGTTTGGCCATTGTGGAGGATTATCTGATCGTTGTGTTTCGTGACTGCCTTGCTGACTTCGACCTTTGTGTGCTGATTTTCCCCCGCTTTGAAACTAAACCAGAGCAAAGTGTGTTTCACTTTGTGAAAGAAGAAGGACTGTGAATTGCCTCACAGCTGCAAGCTAAGTATCTCAGAACTGATAAGGGACTTGTACAAATGACCAGTTTGTTTGGAGACGAGTGCTCTTTGCTATACCAAAAGAGGGCTTGGTTTAAGTGAATGTTCATTATAAAGAACATTGTTTTGAATTTTCAAATGTGTGTGTGTCTGAAATTTGTACCTGTGAATTTTTGGGAGGATTCTACCAGAGAGCCCGACAGAATACCCCATCTGGACGGTGACACATTCCATTGTGCTGCTAACAAATGTTTGAACAGTCTGTGAAACGCAGACTAAAGGCCTAATCCAGAGGCCTTCAAACCTGGCAACTTTAAGACTTGTGGACTTCAACTCTCAGAATTCTGGGAGTTGAAGTCCAAAAGTCTTAAAGTTGCCAAGTTTTGCAGTAAATTGAATGGGTTAACTTTGCACAATTTAATCTTCTATCACGGGCAAATGAAGGAAATCAGTTTACCTTTTCCAAGATTCTGTAAATTAATTTCAGCTTTTCTCTCCTCTCTCCCTCCCTCCGCCCTAATCCTTGTCTATCATAGGAGGGTAGAGACAGTGTACGGTTGCCTGCTCTCTGAATTGTAGGTGCAGGGCCCCTCACCTGTACCAGGTGAGCAGCAGGGATCTGCTGTACCCTTGTTCATGTTAGCAGCTAGGATAGCTCCTACTTCCACTGGCAAGCACAGGGCAGGTTGGAGGAGGTGACAGTTAAAATTCTCTGCCATGCAATGATCCCCGATAACTTGTGTGTATGTGAAGAGTGTGACTGCCTGGATCACACCACGTCCACCGAGGTGACCAATCCATTCCAGAAATGAAATATGGGCCACAAAAATAGTCAAGCAATACTTTAAACACTTAAAACAAAACCTGACCAAAGAATCACTCACTTTTGAATTCTCAGGGTTAATCTTCTTGGTGTTAATCTCTGGGTCTGTTTGGACTAACTTGTTCCACCATTCCATCTTGTTGATCTACAGTGAAAAGAAAAAAAATATTATTTAGAATATAACAGCTTCGTTGGATGTGGCATATGCAATAAGGACATAACTTTTGGTGTTTTATGGATCCTGATGCATCATATTCTTCTGCCTCATCACAATATTACTGCACGTATTTAACTTGGGGTATTAGGTATTCTCTATTAAACAAGTATTAAATATAAATAAAGCTGACTATCTAGTCTGGCTCAGGATATGGGATTTTCCTCTATCCTGGTGTTACTTGACCTCTCAGTGGCTTTGAATATCATCAACCATGGTATCCTTTTGTGCTGACTGGAGGGGTTGAGAGTGGGAGGCACTGTTCTGCAGTGAGTCTCCACCTACCTCTCTGGTCAGTTGCAGTTGGTGTTAGTGGTGTATGTGTGTCAGAGATCGTCTCCTAGGCCCTTCTTTGTAGGGTGCCTCAGGGGTCGGTTCTCTCCCCCTTACTATTTAGTTTAGTTTAGTTTAGTTTTATTGGATTTGTATGCCGCCCCTCTCCGGAGACTCGGGGCGGCTAACAGCAATAATAAAACAGTGTACAGTAATAATCCAATACTAAAAATGATTAAAAACCCATTAATATAAAAAACCAAACATACATACAGACATACCATGCATAAAATTGTAAAGGTCTAGGGGGAAAGAGCATCTCAATTCCCCCATGCCTGGCGGCAGAGGTGGGTTTTAAGCATGGAATGTTTGTGTGTGTGTTTGCTTTTAATAATGGGTTTTTTAGTGTTTTTTTAAATTATTAGATTTGTTTTTTACATTTTTCTTGTTATTGTTGTGAGCCACCCCGAGTCTGCGGAGAGGGGCGGCATACAAATCTAATAAATAATAATAATAATAATAATCTTACGAAAGGCAAGGAGGGTGGGAGCAATTCTAATCTCTGGGGGGAGTTGGTTCCAGAGGGCCGGGGCCGCCAGAGAAGGCTCTTCCCCTCGGTCCCGCCAAGCGGCATTGTTTAGTTGATGGGACCCGGAGAAGACCCACTCTGTGGGACCTAACTGGTCGCTGGGATTCGTGCAGCACAAGGCGGTCCCGGAGATAATCTGGTCCGGTGCTACATGAAACCGCTGGGTGAGATAATCTGTCGGCACGGGGATACTCAGCTGTCCGCCTCCACCCTGTGCCAATTCAGTGAAGTAGTTGAAGTGATGTGCCTATGCCTGGAGGCTGTGAGGGCCTGGATGGGCTTCAACAGGCTCAAGCTCAACCCTGACAAGGCTGAGTGGCTGTGGGTTTTGCCTCCCAAGGACAATCCCACTTGTCCGTCCACCTGGGGGGGGGGAGCTTTTGCCCCCCTCAGAGAGGGTCCTCCTAGATCCACAGCTGAGATTACAGCAACATCTCTCGGCTGTGGCTAGGGGCACTTTCGCACAGGTTTGCCTGTGACCCTATTTGGACAGGGAGTCTCTTCTCACAGTCACTCATGCCCTCATCACCTCAGGGCTCGACTACTGCAATGCGCTCTACTTGGGGCTACTCTTGAAGAACTTTCAGAGACCAATTAATCCAGCATGCAGCTGCACGAGCCATGTTGGGTGTACGCCCATATTAGTCCAGCACTCCGTGATTTGCACTGGTTGTCGATTGGTCTCTGAACGCAATTTAAGGTTGTTGGTTTTATCTCCTATAAAGCCCTACATGGCACTGGACCAGATTATTTACGGAACCGCCTTCTGCCTCACATATCCCAGTGTCTGATTAGGTCGCACAGTCAGCCTTTCTTGTCAGCCAAACAATGTCGGCTGGCGGGTCCGCGGGGAAGAGCCTTCTCTGTTGTGGCTCCAGTCCTCTGGAACCAACTAACCCCACTCTCCTTGCCTTTAGAAAGGCATTGAAAACACACCTATGCCAGCAGGCCTGGGGCCATGAATGAAAGTTCTCGTTCCGACCAGTAGTGTGAGTGAGGAATGGGTGATTGTTTTATACCGGATTTTTATTTTTCTTAACCTTTTTAACTGTTCATAATTAACTTCATAATTATCTTATCTTTATTGTTATACAGTGTTCCCTCGATTTTCGCGGGTTTGAACTTCGCGAATAGCCTATACCACGTTTTTTCAAAAAAATATTAATTAAAAAATACTTCGCAGGTTTTTTTCCTATACCACGGTTTTTCCTGCCCGATGACGTCATACGTCATCGCCAAACTAATAATTCTTGCAAATAAATAACAAAAAAATAATTATTGTTAATAAATAATTATGTTTATAAATATCAGGATCACTAAGTGTCTTATTCAATGGTGAGTACCAGTAATAATGGTGAGTAAATTGTTGTTAAGGGAATGGGAAATGGTAATTTAGGGGTTTAAAGTGTTAAGGGATGGCTTGAGATACTTGTCCATAGCCAAAAATGGTGTATTTACTTCCGCATCTCTACTTCGCGGAAATTCGACTTTCGCGGGTGGTCTCAGAACGCATCCCCCGCAAAAATCGAGGGAACACTGTATTGTATTTTATACTTGTAAGGTGCCCCAAGTCCATGAGAAAGACGGCCTATAAATCTAATTAATAAATAATAAATAAATAAATAATAAAGCAGTCAGAATGCATATAAGAATTCTTGCAAAGTCATTAACTTTAACTAAAATCCAGAAACATTTGCTTTGTACCTTTTCCAAGTGCACTGTGACTATTTTCCCATCCTCAATCAGCCATGAGCTCTCCTCCACCTTCACCTCATTGTATAAGTCTCCGTCAATCATGGGGGGGTGGCCCTTTAAGCCCACCTTCAGGTGACGCCGCTGTATATCAATCACCATATCTTTCCCCTTCAGTTTGAAGCTCACTTTGAATGGGATGGCCAGCTAGAGTTAACAGGAAAGGAGAATAGTGAATTCTTCATGAAAACCTTAAGAAGGGAAGACATATAGATCACTATTAATAGAATCCTAGGATCACAAGGGACCACGGAAGTCCTCCTCCCATCTACCCTCCTGCCCAGGCCAGGAATCCTCAAACCAATACAGTGGTACCTCAAGATACGAACCCCTCGTCTTACGAACAACTCGTGATACGAACCCGGGGTTCAGAAAAATTTTGCCTCTTCTTACGAACTTTTTTCGAGTTACGAACCGGCGTTCGGAGACTGCTGGGAAGCCGCGCGGCTGTTTTAAAAGGTGACAGCCGGGCGGCAGGGCTTCCCAGAAGCCTCCCGAACGCTGGTTCGTAACTCGAACAAAGTTCGTAAGAAGAGGCAAAATTTTGCTGAACCCCGGGTTCGGTTCGGGAGGTTGCTGGGAAGCCCCCCAGGCCGGCTGCGACCTTTTAAAACACCCGCGCCGCTTCACAGCTGTCTCCCGAAGCCGAACGCGGAAGTTCGGCTTTAGCGTTCGGCTTCAGGAGACAGCTGCGAAGCGGCGTGGGTGTTTTAAAAGGTCGCAGCCGGCCTGGGGGGCTTGCCAGCACCCCCCCGAACCCGGGTTCGGGGTGTGCTGGCAAGCCCCCCAGGCCGGCTGTCACCTTTTAAAACAGCCGCGCAGCCGGTTTTTTGCGGGGGTTTTTTTGGTTGCACGGATTAATTGACTTTACATTGTATCCTATGGGAAACAATGTTTCGTCTTACGAACCTTTCGTCTTACGAAACCTCCTCCTTGCACCAATTAAGTTCGTATCATGAGGTATTACTGTATAGATAAATAGCTTTATCTATCTACGAAGCATCATGATTCATGAGACAAACTATTCCACTGTTCTTGTGTTAAGGAAATTCCTCCTTATTTCAAGTTTCAATATTGCTCTTTGTAAAGCTACCACCCCCTGGTTCTTATTTTATTTATTTATTTATTTTTTATTTATTTATTTAGTCCAATACACAATGAGGGGTTTAGTGGGTATATATCTATATACACATAGTAAAATACACGATGAAGGTTATAGAGGAGATACTCATAGTAAAATATATCTAAGAAATAATAGAAAGAAGGTATACAGTGATCCCTCGAGTATCGCGAGGGTTCCGTTCCAAGACCCCTCGCGATAATCAATTTTTCGCGATGTAGGGTTGCGGAAGTAAAAACACCATCTGTGCCTGCGCGCCCTTTTTTTCATGGCCGCACATGCGCAGATGGTGGAGTTTGCGTGGGCGGCGGGTGGCACCCAGGGAAGGTTCCTTCGGCCGCCCAGCAGCTGATCTGCTCCGCAGCGCGGCAGCAGCGAGGAGCCGAAGATGGGGTTTCCCCGTTGCCCAGGCAAAGGGGAAACCCCATCTTCGGCTCCTCGCTGCTGCCGCGCTGCGGAGCAGATCAGCTGCTGGGCGGCCGAAGGAACCTTCCCTGGGTCTTCCCGCCGCCCAGGCAAAGGGGAAACCCCAAGATCGCTTGCCGCTTGCCCATCACCTGCCTGCCCGGCCGCTCGCTTGCCGCTTGCCCGTTCACCCGCCCGCCCGGCTGCTCGCTTGCCCGTCACCCGCCTACCCAGCCGCTCGCTTGCCGCTCGAGAGCAAGAGGGGGAGAGATAGAGAAAGAGAGAGAAGGAAAGAAAGAGATGAGAGAGGGAGGAAGAGAGTGTGAGAGAGGAAGAAGCAAGATAGAGAAAGAGAGAGAGAAAGAAAGATGAGGAGTGACGTCATCGGGTGGAAAAATCGCGATATAGCGTTTCGCGAAAATCGAGGGATCACTGTAGTAATAGAACATATCAATGAAAGAATAGAAGAAGAGATATAGGAATGGAAGAAAGGTAGAGGAGATATAGGAAAACATGTCTCTCCTGAGCCTCCTCTTCTTTAGCCTAAACATACTCAGTTATTGAACTTGCTTCTTCTCTACACTTATGGTATAACAATCTATTTCATTACAGTTCTGTTTACTGTTTTATTCCTGGAATAGAGTAACCTTCTGTGGCCAATTCTAAAAGAAAGTGAAGCGGCTATTCATTTATGTGTGGATTCCCAGATTTTTTTTTCATTATTATCCAAAGGAGACCTTATGAATCGCAATTAAATATTTCACAGAATTACCGTATTTGCCTCATAAGAAGCAGCGACTATTCCATAAAATGTAGCACTTAGTATTTCAAAATCTGAAACTTACATCCAGTTCAGAAAGAGTTTGCGTCCACCTGTAGTTTGGGAGGTCTACTCCATTTCCAGAGTTTGGCTTAAGTTTGCCTTTGTCCTTCTCGTCTTCCTCTTCTTCATCGGTATCCTTATGTAACATAGGAATGTACATAAAATACGTTTCAGAACTTTTCAATGATGGATATTTTCTGTTTGCTGCATTATTTAGAGATGGCAATTCAGCTATTCTACATGCATGGGTTCAACTTTGTTAAAGGTTTTCTCTGCTTAAGTCAGGTTTTAAAAATACAGTGTTCCCTCACTTTTCGCGGGGGATGCGTTCCAAGACCGCCCACGAAAGTTGAATTTCTGCGAAGTAGAGATGCGGAAGTAAATACACTATTTTTGGCTATGAGCAGTATCACAAGCCTTCCCTTAACACTTTAAACCCCTAAATTGCGATTTCCCAATCCCTTAGCAACCATTTAGATTATTAATCACCATGTTTATTTATTAAAGTTTATTTTTAAAAAAATTATTAAAGGTGGACGAATGTTTGGCGATGACATATGACATCATCGGGCAGGAAAAACCGTGGTATAGGGGGAAAAACCACAAAGTATTTTTTAATTAATAGTTTTGAAAAACCGTGGTATAGGCTTTTCGCGAAGTTCGAACCGGCGAAAATCAAGGGAACACTGTACACTGTAAAGAAAGATCCTTTTGCCCAAAACCAATTTGGGGCTAAGGTTGGGGTGGGGTGTCCTCTGGCATGTACTTGAATAAATGCTAGAATTTCATGCAATATTTACAGTATTCTGGCTAACATTTTCCTTAATTTCAACCATCTGACAGCAATGATATAGCAAACGGATCAGCAACTGTCTTTTGTGCCAGCAGCTAAAATCTTGAAAAATACATTACTTGCTTGCTGGATTCGGGAGATTCCACTTGCTTCTCAGCAGCCTTGACTGGTATGCTCACTGCATCGTTTTCTTTCTTCTCTTTGTTCTGTTTCAAAAGAGTGGCACCTCTATAAGCCTTAGCAATAGCAGTAAACTCACATCATCACTCATATCCAATACAAATGGTAGCACTGAATGGGCCACGTAAAAATCAAAAAGGGGGAGTTTCCAAATATAGCCCAGTTTATTTATTTATTTATGTATTTATTTATTAGATTTGTATGCCGCCCCTCTCCGCAGACTTGGGGTGGCTAACAACAACAATAAAACAACATGAAACAAGTCTAATATTAAAAATGACTAAAAACCCTTATTAAAACCAAACATACATACAAA
Source organism: Erythrolamprus reginae (assembly GCF_031021105.1). Classification (NCBI taxonomy): domain Eukaryota; kingdom Metazoa; phylum Chordata; class Lepidosauria; order Squamata; family Dipsadidae; genus Erythrolamprus; species Erythrolamprus reginae. Next base: position 33,523,440 of record NC_091960.1, read on the forward strand.
CATACCATGCATAAATTGCATAGGCCAGAGAGGGGGAAGGAATATCTCAGTTCCCCCATGCCTGACGACAAAGGTGGGTTTTAAGGAGTTTATGAAAGGCAAGGAGGGTGGGGGCAATTCTCATCTCTGGGGGGAGCTGGTTCCAGAGGGTCGGGGCTGCCACAAAGAAGGCTCTTCCCCTGGGTCCCGCCAACTGACATTGTTTGGTCGACGGGACCCAGAGAGGGTCCACTCTGTGGGACCTAATCGGTCGCTGGGATTCGTGCAGCAGTTGTATTATGTCCCACCAATAGAGGGAAGCGGATTCACACCTGGTCTATTTCCAGTTGCAATCTCTCTGCCTCCTCATCAGTCAGTTCCTTAATCCTTGGCTCACTGTCTTCCTGTTTCGTTTCTTTGGCAAGTTTGGCGGCTCGTTCCGCTTTTTCCCGCTGTTCTGCTTCTTGACGAGCTTTCTTCTCTTTCTGGGCTTTCAGAGCAAGTTTGTTGTGGCGACTGAAAGTCTCTGTGATTAACTGAGGTGAGAGAATAGAAAAGAAATATAATGGGCACGATCGTTCTCAATTACACGAGCACGAAAAATGATCTCAATTCAAGCTCCATAGCTGGTGACTGCATCCATGCGGTTTTCTTGGCAGAGATAAAAACAAAAACAAATGGGGAATCTATTTCAAAAGAGAGAATGTTCTGGACTGCTCTCCCTCGTCCCCCAATGGGGGAAATCAGGATTGAGACTTAAAAAGTTAAAACTGTAGCCCACATACTGGTGGGAATAAACATAGATGATGGCCTTATCTTCAAATTCAAACAAAATACAAAAAGGATTCAATACAATTTGGATTCCAAAAAGACTATCAAGATTTAGATAAAATTTTATTGGGAACAGAAGAAAAAATGATTTAAAAAAATTATACAATTGTTTATTAAACATTAGGATGGTAGAAGAGATAATAAGAGAGGTGGTGGGGATGACGTGAATGCAAAACTTTGGCTGCACAATTGAATTAGAACATTGGGGGAAATATGAGACCAAAATTATGAACTAGCCATGGCATCATCATACCAATAAAATATTTACAATATGTTTTACAGATGGCATTTACTTCCAACAAGATTGGCGAAAATTTCTGCAAAATGCTGGAAATGTAAGCAAGAGCTGGGGACCTACTACCACATGTGGTGGACGTGTCCAGAGGCAAAGAAATATTGGAAGAAACTTCAGAGATGGATAAACGAAATTATTAAACAAAAAATAGAATTAAAACTGGCACTGTTCTTGCTAGGAATTATGAAAGACGGGATAAGCAAAAATAATCAGTGACTCATTTTACACTTAATAACTGCAGCTAAAATCACATATGCCCAACAATGGAAAGTGGAAATAATCCCGTCAACTTCAATGATTATAACAGAAAAATTAGAATGTGCTGAAATAAACAAATTAACCATGGAAATACAGGATAAAGAGGAAACAGAGTTTTACAAATTATGGATGAACTGGTATGATTGGTTAGAACACAAAAGCAAATTTAAGTAATAGATAGATCTATACTAGTCTCCCTTCATTTTCAAATCCAGCAAAAATATGTATGTATATATGTATGTATGTATGTAGATTGTTCTGAGTTCGGGTTTTGCCCCGTGTAATATTTTGAGTGTCTATGCGACGTTTCAGTGAAATCACATTCACCATCATCAGGCTGAAGTTATGAGCTTCGTTCTGCTGTAAATATATGTATGTATGTATGTACATAGATAGATAAGCTTAAATAGATAAGTTTAAACAATAAGAGATATAGTAATAGAGAAGATACAATGATACACAAAAATTCAAAATGAATGTTATACGTTATGCAACATTATGTCATATAATGTTGATGTTATGTATCATTTTTCCTTTTCCTTGCTTTTTGTGTCTATGTTTTGTTTTTTGTGTATTTTGATTCTGTTTATAAGTATATTTTGTAATTATATGTTTTTAAAATTGTTCAATTAAAACCTTTTTTAAAAAAAAAAAACCCAGTAGCCCATGTTGTAAAACTATTCTCTCCCACACCCCCACATTTGTTTTTTACAGGGAGCTACGGATGTCAGACCTGCAGAGTTTATTTAAAGCAAAGATTCACACTCACTACTCATCAAAATTTTGTTTTTCCTCCAAAAAGGACTGCAACAGGAAAATTAATACTTGTTGAAAGTTTTTTTGAATAATAAAATTGATCTGCTCCTTTCCAAAGAGTCCGCAGTAGGAAAGAAGAGGGGCCACCTTTGTCCACAGTTTAGAGAAGTCCTGAGGGTCAGGGCTACGGTGTGTTTGCTCCAAGTGGTGACACAATCATTTGACTGCACAACTGGCTTAATTTCAAGGGTTTCCAGTGATGGGTGACCTTCACAGCTACTGCAGCAGCCAAGGGTCGTGAACAGAAGTGCTGAAATGGGTAACACATAATCTATTTTGCCCTTTGGATGGTGACATGTTGGAGACGCATGCCAACTTCTGACCTTGTCTACGGCTGCTAATTGGAAAAAAGGGACAGGAGAACCATACTCTTTAAGTAGTGAATAACTGGGTATCTTAGCCTTTATATAAGAGTTTAGTCATTGTTGGCTTCCTCATTTAACAAAATCCGAGTTTAGATTCTAGTGGGTTTATTCCTTTCATGGAATACTCATTTTATTAATTTAAGGAGTAAACCGATTTTAAACAGCACTGTATCTAACACAACTGTTAGATACTTCTTCTACAGTAGAACCCCGACTTACGAGACTAATTGGTTCCGGAAGGAGGCTCGTAAGTCAGAACGCTCGTATGACGAAACATTGTTTCCCATAGGAAACAATGTAAAGTCAATTAATCCGTGCAACAACAAAAAAAAACCGCTGCCGCCGAACGCGGAAGTTAGCGTTCCGAGACAGCTGCAAAGCGGTGTGCGTGTTTTAAAACGTCAGAGCCGGCCTGGGGGGTCGGGGGGAAGCCCCCGAGCCCCCCAGGCCGGCTCTGACGTTTTAAAACACGCGCGCTGCTTCGCAGCTCTCTGCTGAATCTGAATGCGGAAGTTAGCGTTCCGGATTCAGCAGAGAGCTGCGAAGCAGCGCGCGTGTTTTAAAACGTCAGAGCCGGCCTGGGGGGCTCGGGGGCTTCCCCCCGAGCCCCCCAGGCCGGTTCTGACGTTTTAAAACACGCGCACCGCTTTGCAGCTGTCTTCTGAAACCGAACGCGGAAGTTAGCGTTCCGGATTCAGCAGAGAGCTGCGAAGCGGCGCGCGTGTTTTAAAAGGTTGCAGCCGGCCTGGGGGGCTTGCCAGCCCCCCCCCAGCCCCCCAGGCCGGCTGCAACCTTTTAAAACACGCGGGATACGAGCGCCAAGGAGCTGTCTCCTGAAGCCGAAAGCGGAAGTTAGTGTTCGGCTTCAGGAGACAGCTCCTTGGCGCTCGTATCCCGAATGTGAGCTCGGGAGGCGAACAAAAATGTCGCTCCCCTCCCAGCTCTTATCTCGAGTAGCTCGTAAGTAGAGCTGCTCGTATGTCGAGGTTCCACTGTATTTGGACCGGGAGTCATTGCTCACAGTCACTCATGCCCTCATCACCTCGAGGCTCGACTACTGTAATGCTCTCTACATGGGGCTACCTCTGAAAAGTGTTCGGAAACTTCAGGTCGTGCAGAATGCAGCTGCGAGAGCAATCGTGGGCTTTCCCAAATATGCCCATGTTACACCAACACTCCGCAGTCTGCATTGGTTGCCGATCAGTTTCCAGTCACAATTCAAAGTGTTGGTTATGACCTATAAAGCCCTTCATGGCACCGGACCAGAATATCTCCGGGACCGCCTTCTGTCGCACGAATCCCAGCGACCAGTTAGGTCCCACAGAGTGGATCTTCTCCGGGTCCCGTCAACTAAACAATGTCGTCTGGCGGGACCCAGGGGAAGAGCCTTCTCTGTGGCGGCTCCGACCCTCTGGAACCAGCTGCCCCCTGAGATTAGGATTGCCCCCACCCTCCTGGCCTTTCGCAAACTCCTTAAAACCCACCTCTGCCGTCAGGCATGGGGGAACTGAAACATCTCCCCCTTGCCCATGTTGTTTTGGTGTTAGATTGATTGTGTGCTTGTTTTTTTAATACTCTGGGGTTGTTTTTTATGAATTTTTTAGCTTAAAATTGTAATTGGATTGGTAGGTATTGGATTTGCTATTATTTATTTATTTATTTATTAATTATTTAGATTTGTATGCCGCCCCTCTCCGCAGACTCGGGGCGGCTCACAACATGTATTGTTTTTACTTTGTTGTGAGCCGCCCCGAGTTTGCGGAGAGGGGTGGCATATCAATCCAATAAATCTAATCTAAATCTAATCTATTGCAGCACAATGGAGGAAGTTTCCTGTATTCCAGGGTCCCCAAACTTGGCAACTCTAAGACTTTCAGAGCAAAGCTGGCTGGAGAATTCTTGGAGCTCAAGTCCACAAGTCTTAAAGTTGCCACGTTTGAAGACCTCTGCTCTATTCCCTAACTTCTGCTATACTAACGCACATATAGGTTTACTTAACTCCACAAGATTTCCTATATTATCACCAACAGAAACAGATTTTGATTGACTTTTGAAAACAAAAAGTGTGAGTCAACACTGTACGTCCTTCAGGAAACATGACAGCCACTTTTGAAAGGCTTTGTAAGTAATTATAATATTTAGAAGAAGTATATAAAATGGTTTGAACATATTTTTAGAATCTAAATAGTTTCATAAATTAATTATTCTACTTAAACTGCTCACTCATACTGAATGGATTACAAATTATTCTCCCTCCCTCCCCCCAAAAGGTTTACAAAATATTTTCTGGAACCCATAGTAGGTTCTAAAAGCCTTTACTACTGGTTCGTGCACACACTCCCAACACCTCTGCAGAGAAGCATCCTGGGTAGGTGGGCGGAGCCTTCTGCCGCCAGCGCTACCAGTTCTAAGAACCAGGAGCAACCCACCGCTGTTTGGAATACTTAAAGAAGAGTTAATTTAAAAAAATATATATGATAGGTCTTATTGCCCCATCAGTCTATCCAAATCTTACTCTGATAGACTGATGGGGCAATATGACACATCATATATATCATGCAGAACATTTCACAAAATCAGCTTAGAGAAATTCTGTTCTTTGGGAAGAAACCACTGTTGAAGAACTGGACTTAGTACTTTCCAGGAGAGAACAAATAAACTGGCATTATTGATCCTTGGATGTCTGAGTCAGGCCAGTACATTTTTGACATGCTAGCTTTTCAACCAGCCTTTGGTCAAAGCTTAACCAAACAAAATAATCCAAAACATCTATGATTATCATAGTCTGAAATAAACCTGCTCGATTCAGGTCAGACATAACATAATGTGGCCTCTCCACTTCCTTTCCAGAGCCAACAACTGAATAGGATGGAGTTGCAACACAACAAAATTAAGGAAAAGTGAGAGATTTAAAAGCACCCTGTGGGAAATATTTCAGACTTCTTTAAACCGAAAAATATCTTTATGAACCAAATCATATACCTTCTCAGCAGCGCCTTCTTCTCCCCCCACAAAGAAATCAGTTTTGCGTCTCAGGAAACTGAAAAAGGTATTGACAAGCTGCAAGGAACAAAAGTGCCACAATCAAGGATAAGTAGTTCACATCTCAACCTGCATGATGAACATATTTTTTACATAAGAAACATATAGAAGTGACTCACCTAATCAGGTTATTTGTGCAGAGCTTATTTAGAGTTTTAGAGTTTTAAAATACTGTATTAGATTTGTTATATATTGTTTTTATCATTGCTGTAAGCCGCCCCGAGTCTACGGAGAGGGGCGGCATACAAATCTAATAAATAATAATAATAATAATAATAATAATAATAATAATAATAATAATAAAGGTCCCAGTGGTACTTGGCACGCTAGTACCAAAGGATCTCAGCGGACATTTGAAAACCATCAGAATTGACAAAAATCTCCATCTGTCAATTGCAAAAGGCCACTTTACTGGGATCGGCAAACATAATTCGCCGCTACATCACGCAGTCCTAGGTGCTTGGGAAGCGCCCAACTGGTGATGAAATACGAAATCCAGCATAGTGATCTCGTTTGCTGTGTTGTACTGACATAATAATACTAATACTAATAATAATAATAATAATAATAATAATAAGGTGTTGATATCAAAATTGGGGAGACAGTGAGTTTTAGTCCCTTAGGCAGGAAAACTGACTGGGTGACTTCAGACTAGCCAGCCATTCTTTTTCAGCTCAGCCCACCTAACAGGGTTGTTCTGGGGGGAAAAAGGAGGTAGGAGCATTATATATCCTGCCATGAGTTGTACAAAGTTGAAACCGAATACAAATATTATAGACTAGATAATATAAGCAGTGTTATTTTGGCACTGGTGATTCTTCTGTTCCTTCAGGATACAACCTCTAATAAACTACTCCAGACTCAATTATTTTAGAACAAATATCCATTCAAGGATGTTAGAGCAATGACCAACCAAAATGTATACCACCCCCTTGCATTTTTTTTTATTATTACAGTAGTCTACCTTACTATAAACAATAATGTATATCATTATTGAGATGCTTATTAATGTTCTGAAAAAGCCATCTCAATAATGGATCCCCAGTTGAGTTTTTAATGCAGTTGTGCAAAATGCTACTTACACCTTTTCAATTAAAGCCAACAGTTTAAAGGATCAACTGGTCTGTCAGAACCAACATGAGTAAGTGTTTCCACCTGCTAGGTTGACTATCCTATCTGGTACATGACTTCACTGTTAAGTATAACCTTTTCTAGGTTTTCATCTCCTGGTTAATTAACCTGCTTCCAAAGTCAAATCAATAGGAAAGAACTTTGTCAGGCCTTTCCGAACTGAATTTTCTAGTATTCTAATAATAAATCTGAAAGAAATTCTATGTCTACCTCTGGCCAACTTTTTATTGTTATATTAACCTCAGGTCTTTTAGAAATTATGGAGTAGCAGTTGGATTCTATAACATTACTGCTGCATGAAGAGGTATTTCCTTTCATCACTATCAAGACTTTAGTGAAGGTTAAATGTAAATCCTAGTATTGTAGAGGGAAGTTCCCCACTTGCTAGGCAGGAAGAGAAAGTGAAATTTTCTTGATAAATTTTATAGAATTCATGCATATTCCACAATTTGCAAAAGGTTCCAGAAGACTTTATCTGGAACCTATTATGTTACTGTTGAAATATAAAACATATTGACAAAATTATGTAATGTTTCCCCACTCTAAAGGTTTCATTAATTTATTTTGCTAAATGTATGAAACCATCATAGTTTCTCTCTCTGTGGAATAACAATACTGTACTGTATTGTACAGCTATGAACCACTGTACAATATGCCCATTTGGGCTACAGCTGGTCCAGAATCAAAAAGAGCTGCAGATTACTGGTAACCAGGATACAGAACCTCAAAGGCAGAGGTCCCCAAACTTGGCACTTGGTATGGGTTAGTGGCTCTGCACCCACAATTCAGAGAATAGGTAACTATTCATAACCAGTTAGGTCCCACAGAGTTGGACTTCTCCAGGTCCCGTCAGCCAGGCAATGCTATCTGGCGGGGCCCAGGGAAAGAGCCTTCTCTATGGTGGCCTCAGCTCTCTGGAATCAACTCCCCCCAGAGATTCGTACTACCTGCACACTCCCAGTCTTTCGTCAAGCCTTGAAAATGCATTTCTGCATTTTAACATTTATCCCAGCCTATGAGTGAAGAATAATAGGATGAATGTGGATGATTGGTCTAGGGGTTTTAGAATATAACTCAAGTTACATTTCTATGTGATTTTAGTATTGAGTTTTTTAGAGTATTTTAATATTAAATTGTTTACCCGAGTCCCAGGAGAAGGGCGCCATAGAAATCTGATAGATAGACAGACCATCTTTACTCTCCTGTGATAGAGATACATTAAGGCAGAGGTCCCCAAACTTTGCAAGCTATGTTGGCTGGATAATTCTGGGAGTTGAAGTCCACAAGTCTTTAATGGAAGGCAGGTTGGCGGCAATAGTTTTTTCTGTAGTTCTGATTATCTGTGTTGGTCTTGTTGGGTTGCAGAACCAAACCACACAGTTATAGAGGTGCAGAAATCAATAATTCCTCTGTAGAACTGCATCAGCAGTTTGAGCTTCCCGAGTTGACACAGAAAGAACATTCTTTGTTGTGCTTTGTTGATGTTTTTGATGTTAGGTGACCATTTTAGGTCTTGAGATATGATAGAACCCAGAAATTTGAAGGTCTCTACTGTTGATACTGTGTTGTCTAGTAATGTGAGAGGTGGAAGGATGGAAGGGTTTCAAAGAGTCTAAAGATGCACCTATGTCACCAAGCTTGGGGCAATTAGGTCTCTGTATTGTTATATTGTATGCTGTGAGCCTCCCCCAGTCCTCTGAGAAGGGCGGCATACAAATCAATCAATCAATAGAGACCACCTCAGAAACATAGAAACAGAAGATTGACCGCAGAAAAAGACCTCAGTGTCCACCTAGTCGACCCTTATACTATTTCCCATATTTTATGTTAGGATGGATATGTTTATCCCAGGCATGTTTAAATTCAGTTACTGTGGATTGACCAACCACGTCTGCTGGAAGTTTGTTCCAAGCATCTATTACTCTTTCAGTGAAATATTTTCTCACGTTGCTTCTGATCTTTCCCTCAACTTACCTCAGATTGTGCCCCCTTGTTCTTGTGTTCACTTTCCTATTAAAAACACTTCCCTCCTGAACTTTATTTAACCCTTTCAAGTATTTCAATGTTTCAATCATGTCCCCCCTTTCCCTTCTGTCCTTCAGATCTTACACCATTTTTGTAGCCGTCTTTGGACCGGTTCAATTTTATCCATATCTTTTTGTAGGCCTGCAGAACTGAACACAGTATTATTCCAATTGGGGTCTCGCCAGCGCTCTATACAGCAGGATCACAATCTCCCTGTTCATGCTTATTATTATTATTATTATTATTATTATTATTATTATTATTATTATTATTATTATTATTATTATATTAGATTTATATGCCTCCCCTCTCCGCAGATGTTCTCCCTCTTCGACCATGTCCCTCTCTTCACGTGAGACGCTTCGGGGGGAGTTCGCAAGGGGGACCATCACCCCTCTCTCTCCCCCAGCTGTGATTCCCTGAGGGAAGGAAACGGTTTTGAGGCGAAGGGGCTCCAAGAACGTAAGGCCGTTAAGAAGAAAAGGGCCGCCCGCCCGCCTCCTGCCCTCCATTTTTACCTCACGCACGCCGCCCTGGTGCTGCTGGGCCATGGCGAGCAGCATGCCGTCGAACCGCTCTTCGTTGTCGGCAGCCTCTTCCCCGTTGGCTCCCATGACGCCGGGATCGTTTGACTTGAGACGCCTCCCTTTTTCCCTTCAGGGCCGCTCGCCTTGCCTCAGCACGCACCCTTACCACGGCGGCCGGAAACGGAAGAGAGGCGCGTTTGCCCAGCCCTTTCCGGCAAGCACTTTGGGCCAACCGTCGAACTCGCCGTCTTGATTGGCAGCCGGCTTTTTCAATCGGCGACCAGAGGAAGTGTTAGCCCGCCCCGCCTCCTCCGCGTTTGGCGTCGGTTGCTACGGTTACAACACTGATATGGGGGGGGGGGGGGGAGAGAGAGAATGATGGGAAATTCCACAATAAGTTATAGCGGCCGGTAGCTGCGCGGATGCTTTGGTTGGTTTGCAGGAAATGGCTGAAAAGACCTGACTGAAGCTTTGAATCACTACTTCTTTTCCACATGTTAGGCTCCCCGCCACCATCTGTACAGGCTTCAAACTTGGCCACTTTAAGCCTCGTAGACTTCAACTCCCAGAATTCTCCAGCCAGCTTTGCTGGCTGGAGAATTCTGGGAGTTGAAGTCCACAAGCCTTAAAATGGTGAAGTTTGAGGACCCTGATTGGGAGTCCATGGTTTGTAACCTCTAATGTTCTCATCTACAGTAGTTCTTTTTTCTCATTCAGTGGTTTTTACTGTAGAGTGCCCTTCACTATTATTTCATTTTTTAAAAAATATTCTTTTCATTTTTTTGCAAGGCAAAAATTATTTCAATTTTGTTTAAACATACAAGCAGAATTTCTCTTTTAATACTCCTTGTTCACACTAAATGAACAAAGCAAAACAATTTTGAAAACAAAAAAAATGAACATTAACAGCCACAAATTTGGTATTTCCAAACTTTTTTTCTTTATACTGTACGTTATTTACAAGACTACTGATTTTACATATTGAAAATGGTGTAAAAAGAATGCATTGGCAGACAACCACGTTTGAAAGGGCGGAAAAACAAGAGAAGAGGAATTATAGACAGTTTTTAGAACCACCAAAAAGTTGGTTAAAAATGTTTGTTTTTAAAAAATCAGATATAATTTGAATTGGCTTTTCATTAACACAGTTTCAAATGTTACATAGAAACATAGAAGACTGATGGCAGAAAAAGACCTCATGGTCCATCTAGTCTGCCCTTATACTATTTCCTGTATTTTATCTTACAATGGATATATGTTTATCCCAGGCATGTTTAAATTCAGTTACTGTGGATTTACCAAACACGTCTGCTGGAAGTTTGTTCCAAAGATCTACTACTCTTTCAGTGAAATAATATTTTCTCACGTTGCTTTTGATCTTTCCCCCAACTAACTTCAGATTGTGCCCCCTTGTTCTTGTGTTCACTTTCCTATTAAAAACACTTCCCTCCTGAAACTTATTTAACCCTTTAACATATTTAAATGTGTCGATCATGTCCCCCCTTTTCCTTCTGTCCTCCACACTATACAGATTGAGTTCATGAAGTCTTTCCTGATACGTTTTATGCTTAAGACCTTCCACCATTCTTGTAGCCCGTCTTTGGAGCCGTTCAATTTTGTCAATATCTTTTTGTAGGTGAGGTCTCCAGAGCTGAACACAGTACTCCAAATGTGGTCTCACCAGCTGCTCAACTTCATATGGGTTGGAAACCTTTTCCCAGCCCATTCCCAGCTAACATCCACTGCAAACTGCTTCTACAAACCCTACTTATTTCCATATGCCTAGTCATCTTTTTTATGATACATTTTATGTTATTTCATTGTTTTTAATTGCATGTTCATCCACCCACAGAAATAAACTAGCCAAACAAATGGATCTTGCAGATTGGAGGTGCAACAAGTAATGTTTTAGAAGCATGTGTGTGACTGCCTATACCACTGTGCTTTCCACTGGCGGAGGTTTCCGGATACTTTTCAAGGGCACGCCTGTGTAGAGTGTGTTACATTTACCCAAAAAGACCTTGATTTTGTGTGTGAATGGTCAACTATCTGGCAACTCCAAATCTCAACCCAAAAATGCTCTGTCCTACACATTGGCAAAAAGAATCAGAACACCAAATACAAACTGAACAAACAGGACCTTACAGACAACCCTCACTCCATAAAAGACCTTGGAATATTCATTTCAAATGACCTAAGTGTCAAACCCCACTCCAACAACATCGCCAAAAAGGCTTCAAAAGTGTCAACCTAATAATAATAATAATAATAATAATAATAATAATAATAATAATAATAATTTATTAGATTTGTATGCCGCCCCTCTCCGAAGACTCGGGGTGGCTCACAACAAGCGATAAAACAATATTGTACAGGCACAAATCTAATATTAAGAAAAAAACTAAAAAACCCTATCAATTAAAAACCAAACAGCACATACATACCAAACATAAATTATAATAAGCTTGGGGGAAAGGTGTCTCAAATCCCCCATGCCTGGCGGTATAGATGGGTCTTAAGTAGTTTACGGAAGACGAGGAGGGTGGGAGCAGTTCTAATCTCCGGGGGGAGTTGATTCCAGAGGGCCGGGGCCGCCACAGAGAAGGCTCTTCCCCTGGGGCCCGCCAGACGACATTGTTTAGTCGACGGGACCCGGAGAAGGCCAACTCTGTGGGACCTTATCGGCCGCTGGGATTCGTGCGGTAGTAGGCGGTTCCGGAGGTATTCTTGTCCAATGCCATGTAGGGCTTTAAAGGTCATGACCAACACTTTGAATTGTGACCGGAAACTGATCGGCAGCCAATGCAAGCCACGGAGTGTTGTAGAAACGTGGGCGAATCTAGGAAGCCCCACGATAGCTCTCGCGGCTGCGTTCTGCACGATCTGAAGTTTCCGAACACTATATAGCTTCTGCGCCGGTAATCTCACACTACTAACCACAGCATAGACAACTTTAGCTAGACCAATCCTTGAATACAGCTCATCTGTCTGGAACCCACACTACATTTCGGACATAAACACTCTAGAAAATATCCAGAGATACTTTACTAGAAGAGCCCCCCCTTCCTCTGCTGGTACTTACCGTTTCTCCAAACTACTCAACATTTCTGCTACCGGTTCTCCAGAATTGGTTAGCACCTGCTGAATCCTCCCCTTGACTCCTGGTGATTGCCTGGACTAGTTCCTGCAGTTTTCATGGCAATATTTTATTTTATTTTATTTTTAATTTGTTTTGTCAAGCACGTATTGGTGGTATACAAATATATAACAATACAGTGGTACCTCTACCTAAACGCCTCTACTTAAGAACTTTTCTCGATAAGAACCGGGTGTTCAAGATTTTTTTTGCCTCTACTTAAGAACCATTTTTTACTTAAGAACCTGAACCCAGAAAAATTTCCCAGGAAATTTGAGACGAGCATGAAGGACCGGCCAGTTTCCTGCCATTCCCCTTTTAATCCCAGCCATCTCTGGCTTTTCTGGTCTGCCAGTGGAGCCTTTCCCCCTGTCGCCCACCTGGGTTTCTCTCTCTGGCGCAGTGTATGGGACGCAACCTCGCGCCGGGTATATGGGAGATGCGTGCTCCTCCTTGCTGCCTCAAAGTCTTTCTTTTTGTTGTTGTTAAGCCTTAAAGTTTTGGATTTTTTTGATTCCCCTCCCCTCACCTTCTTCCTTCGGCAGCAACTGTCCTCCTCCTCTTCTTCCTCCTCCTCCTCCTCCCACCCAAATTCCGAGCTTTTATTTCTTTCCTAATGGGTTTCCACACATTATTTGCTTTTACATTGATTCCTATGGGAAAAATTGCTTCTTCTTACAAACTTTTCTACTGAAGAACCTGGTCACGGAACGAATTAAGTTCTTAAGTAGAGGCACCACTCTATTTATATACATGATACAGTACTAGTAAAAGAGAAACATTAGGACAGGGGACGGAAGGCATGCTGGTGCACTTATGCAAAATACACATTTTATACACATTTTATTTATTTATTCATTCGTCCATTCATTTATTCATCCATTCATCCATTTATTGATTTGATTGATTTGATTTGATTTGATTTTGTTTTGTTTTGCTTTGCTTTGCTTTGCTTTATTTATTTGATTTGATTTGTATGCCGCCCTTCTCCGAAGGCTCAGGACAGCTCGCAACATATCATATCAAAACAACATAACAATACATCTAAGAATCCAATTCATATAGCTAAAAAAAGAGTTTAAAAGCTCTAATATAATTTAAAAAAAGCATTCATCACCATTCGCTCAACAAAACATACGAAACACTTGTTGGTTAGGGGGCTAAGATCTAATCTATACACATTTTACACACAGGCAATGCAAAAATCAAAACCTGTTTTTGCATTGCCTGTGTAGGAAGACTCATAAAACACGCCCCCCCCCCCATTTATTTCCATGCTCCCATAGAAGGCAAAAAAATAACCATCCCCAGAAGCCAATGCAATCCCTGCCTTCCAGCCAGACTGGCCTCAATTAACACCCCGCCCCCACACTCGATGGAAGACTGAGACAGGCTGAATTAACAGGATTAAGTCAGGAGACACAAAGCCGCACAGAATTTGCATCCTAGCCTTGACCCTAATCACCACCCAGGAAACCAAATAGGGAATATTTAATAGTTGTTTTCTTTATTGTCCTTCCTTCTGTAGTACCTTAGTATGATCCTTAATTACTTTTAAAATAGGAAACATAGAAACATAGAAGACTGACGGCAGAAAAAGACCTCATGGTCCATCTAGTCTGCCCTTATACTATTTCCTGTATTTTATCTTAGGATAGATATATGTTTATCCCAGGCATGTTTAAATTCAGTTACTGTGGATTTACCAACCACGTCTGCTGGAAGTTTGTTCCAAGGATCTACTACTCTTTCAGTCAAATAATATTTTCTCATGTTGCTTTTGATCTTTCCCCCAACTAACTTCAGATTGTGTCCCCTTGTTCTTGTGTTCACTTTCCTATTAAAAACACTTCCCTCCTGAACCTTATTTAACCCTTTAACATATTTAAATGTTTCGATCATGTCCCCCCTTTTCCTTCTGTCCTCCAGACTATACAGATTGAGTTCATGAAGTCTTTCCTGATAGGTTTTATGCTTAAGACCTTCCACCATTCTTGTAGCCTGTCTTTGGACCCGTTCAATTTTGTCAATATCTTTTTGTAGGCGTCAGTCTTCTATGTTTCTATGTTTCTAAGCTGTAATTCCCACCTTTTCGATGGTAATGTAATGTAGTCAAGTTATTCGTGGCAATGCTTTGTTTTTTTAAAAATATTGATAATAATTATTTATTAAATTTATAGGCTCCCTGACTCTCAGTAAATCTGGGCAGTTTTAAAACCTATTTAAGAATGTAAACAAAGAAAGGGGGAAGAATATCTACAAACTATAAAATTATAATACAGTAATTTACTTCATATAAGGAAAAGAGAAAAACATTACTTACTCTAGCAGAAAATCTTTCTATGAATAACATAAAATTGGAAGAAAACAATCACAAATCAGTTTTGCACTTTTAAAAGTGTTCATAGGTTTTGACTGACAGTTAAAATAATAATTAGCAGTCAAAATAATAAGAATTTCTAACCTTTTTAAAGCAGACTATCCATAACTGTATCATCAATTAGACAAAACACTTAAGAAAGCTCCAAGGTCCCTTCAGACTTTTAAAGAGAAATCCAGATTTCAGATGTGTAGATGCCATAGTCCACAAAGTTTTAAATTAAATTAAATTTAATTAATTGGACCTATTGCAAACCCAATACAGTACTGTAGTATTAAACAGGAGAAATACCTCTAGCCTGCCACCTTGTGGCTTTAAGACATCATTGCTTACATACAAACAATATGTTACCTTATCTTTTAACATGATTGCCTGGTTCACATAATACACGAAACATGAAGTGCTTTGTTTTGATTTAGCCACAATGGTATAATTGACTAGGTGGGTCAATGGCTAATACACTGAGCTTGTCGATCAGAAAGGGTGGCAATTCAGCTGTTCAAATCCCTAGTATAGGTCTCCTGAGTGAGTAGGGGGTTGGACTAGATGACCTCCAAGGTCCCTTCCAACTCTGTTACTGTTACTGTGTGTAAAGCATGACTGTGAGATCAAACTAATACTTTTTGGAACAGCACACAAAAGGTCAAAGTCAGTAAAGCAGTCATGAAACACCAAGATCAGATAATCCTCCACAATGGCCAAACCCACAGGCTGCTATTTATAGCAGCCTCACTAATTACCACAGCCCCACCCAACCACGGGTGGCCTCATTTTCTTTGATAATAATCTCTCAGTTGTTGCTGCCTATGCATCGCTCTCCGCATGCGTGGCTGTATCATTAACTCTTGTTCCGAATCCAAGGAGGAGCTAGATAATTGACCTCCTTCTGGGCTGTCTGCCACACTCTCCTCCTCCCTGTCACTCATGTCTTCTTGGTCAGAGGAGCCTTCATCAGCAGATTCCACTGGGGGGGGGGCAAAACAGGCCTGCAGCATGTGGATGTCTCCCCCACATCCACAGTCCTTGGGGCAAGAGCTGGGCCAGAGCTAACCACAACAAATAATCAATTAAATCGAAGGATGATCAGAAACATTGTCTCTTTCTGATAATTGGGAAAACATTCACAAACCAAAAGAATACTTCATCATGCTGAATCCATCTCTCCAGTTTATTCGGAGAAAGATAAACTTTTTTTTTTTTAAAAAAAGGAGGAATTTCCTGGCAAGGGAACAATAATTTGAATGCAATTTTAAAACTACATGACATCCAACAATAAATAGGCCTTTAATGCATAAAAGCAAGAGCAATAACTATTTTGAGCTACGCTACCTGGGAATTCTGGAAGTTATAGGTCTCAACAGATCTGGAAGAGGTGGGATAATAAGAGTCCTTCATAAATACTTTCCTTTGACTACCTGTATACATAGGAGAAAGTTCTCATGAACAAAACTATGGGACAAAAAGGCACTGATCTTTATAGCATGAAAACCAGCCTTATAAAGTGGTTTTTAAAAAAAATTATTTATTTATTTATTTATTTATTTATTTATTTATTTATTTATTTATTTATTGGATTTGTATGCCGCCCCTCTCCGTAGACTCAGGGCGGCTAACAACAATAATAAAAAACAGCATGTAAATCCAATACTAAAACAACTAAAAAACCCTTATTTTAAAACCAATCATACATATAAACAAACATACCATGCATAAATTGTAAAGGCCTAGGGGGAAAGAGTATCTCAGTTCCCCCATGCCTGACGGCAGAGGTGGGTTTTAAGGAGCTTACGAAAGGCGAGGAGGGTGGGGGCAATTCTAATCTCTGGGGGGAGTTGGTTCCAGAGGGCTGGGGACGCCACAGAGAAGGCTCTTCCCCTGGGCCCCGCCACTTCACGTGTTAAACTGGCTCTTGTGTCTCAGATCTACCGGGTCATTCATGGTCCTCCTGTGGTGTTGGTCCTCCCTGGAACTTAAAAAACCTTTCTCCTAGTCCAGGGGTTCCCCAAACTTGACAACTTCACGACTTGTGAACTTCAACTCCCAGAATTCCTCAGCCAGCATACACTGAGGAATTCTGGGAGTTGAAGTCCACAAGTGCAGAGAAGAGCAACAATTCTGGGAGTTGAAATCCACAAACCGTAAAGTTGCCAGCGTTGGGGACTCCTGTCCTAGGACTAGGGCAGAGGTAGAATGGATTTCACAAAATAAAAAAACATTTTGTTCCCATGATGCCATCAAGAAGGCAGAAGAGGCCTCTCTTCTGGTGAACTTTATAAAGAGTCCGTGGGAAGCAAAGTCCAGCTTGTGTATTTTGGACCTGTTATTGACCCTCTCTAAAAGTCCTACGGGGACAGTGTCTTCTTGATGTGATTAAGACACAGAAAAAGCAGCCTATCACTCACACACACACCCCACCAAATTTGGACGTTCTCCAGGGAGGATATTGTCTACCCGAAGGAGATGGTCACATCGAAATCGCCTCCTTTCCGTTCTTGAGCCTGAACTTGGGAAAAAAAAATCAGTGCTGTCACTCCATCCATTTTGGCAGCTCAGCTCCACGACAAACATATTATGCTGGGCTTAAGGTTGAAGTCCGTTTTCATAGGATGTGTTTGTTTTTACGATAGTAGGGCAGAGAGAGAAGGTTATTTACATGGAATCCAGCCAAGGCCTTGCTGCCTGAACATTTTGCTCCCTGGATGCAACATTACCCTGCGACCTTGAAAAGGGGGAAAAAAATAGGGCTATTACTAAGACTCAGCAGCAGGGGTGAAAAACTCCCATTTTGCTTGTGCCTGTCAGTCGTCGGAGAGCCAGTCGTGAAGGGAGTGTGAGGCTCCGCCCACTCACTCAGATGCCGCCGTTTGGGTTCTTTTATCCTCTGCACGCCCATCCTTGTTGGAAGGATGAATTAACCTTGAGCCTCCTGAGATTTGATCTGCCAAACGGCTGGCAGCTAGTGATCAGCAGAAGTAGCTTGCAGTACTGCGCCACCAAGGCTCTTAGAATAGCATAGCATTTATTTATTTATTGTTAGAGTTGAAAGGGACCATGAAGGCCATCAAGTCCAACCCCCTGCCCAAGCAGGAACCCTATAGCACACCAGTCAAGTGGCAGTTCAATCTTCTCTTAAAAATGTCCAGAGTGTTGGAGTTCACAACGTCCGCTGGTAGGTTGTTCCATTGGTTGATTGCTCTGACCGTCAGGAAGTTCCTCCTTATCTCCATGTTGAATCTCTCCTTGGTCAGCTTCCAGCTGTTGTTCCTCGTCTGACCCTCTGGTGCCTTGGAGAATAAAGTGATCCCCTCCTGTCTGTGACATCCCCTCCTATACTTGTAGACTGCTATCATGTCCGCTCTGGCCCTCCTTTTCTCTAGGCTATCCATGCCCAGTTCCCTCAGTCTCTCTTCGTAAGTCTTGGTTTCCAGTCCCTTAATCATCTTGGTTGCTCTTTTTTGCACCTTCTCCAGAGTTTCAATGTCTCTTTTGAAGTGTGGTGACCAGAACTGAATACAGTACTCCAGGTGTGGTCGGACCAGGGCATAGTAGAGTGGTATTAAGACCCTAGCATAGCATAGAATAGAATAACAGAGTTGGAAGGGACCTTGGAGGTCTTCAAGTCCAGTGTTTCCCAACCTTGGCCACTTGAAGATATTTGGACTTCAACTCCCAGAATTTCCCAGCCAGCAAACACTGGCTGGGGAATTCTGGGAGTTGAAGTCCAGATATATTCAAGTGGCCAAGGTTGGGAAGCACTGTTGTAGTCCAATCCCTTGCTTAGGCAGGAAACCCTACACTACTTCAGACAAATCGTTATCCAACATCTTCTTAAAAATTTCCAGTGTTGGAGCATTCACAACTTCTGGAGGCAAACTGTCCCATGATTAATTGTTCTAACTGTCAGTTTTAGCAGCTTTTCGTTATAATTTAGTAGCTTTTCATTATAATGAACAATTATTATGTCTGCTTTTCAAGAATTTGAGATGATTTACCTCTAAATGAAAATAAGTAGGAAGCAAGAAGGAAGTCAGCTAGTTGTAGGCTTCGTATGTTGAAGAAACTACATACTGTATTAGACTATTTAGAGGTTGTTTCCTCCGGTGAGACAAATTTTATGGGCTGCATCATTTTGGTAGAAAAAGAACCAGGCAACATTTCTTAAAGAACTTTCAAGGACGAACACATTAATGATACCTGCCTTTTTTATATACACGAGTCTCATTTTATTTCCCGATAGAGGCCAGAAGCAACCACTACAGCAATGTGCAAAATCTTTATTTATTATTTTTTTAAAAAGGAGAGTAGTATTCCATTCCTTCCTCAGATGCCTTCCTTTAAATTGCCTTTTTCCGACCTGGTGGTGTTCTCCAGTTTTGTTGGAATTACAATTCCCACAATGTCTAGCCATTCAATTAGTCCCTTTGCATGAGACAAAGGGGGTGGTGGTGACTTTTCAACATTCATTGTTCAAATATAATTTTATTTGCTTAAAAAAAAAACCACCACACCACCAAAGCACAGTAGGAATCAAAATAAAATGCAGTAACATCTCTCTCCTCCCTCCCACCCCCAGCCATTTGCATCTGGAAATTGGATTTCCAATTTAGGCACTCCTATGGCTCAAATGTGGCAGGGGAAAAGAAAAGAGAATAAAATTAAACTACAGGAAAGACAGCAAGATTTCAATGGAGGAATTGTCACATTCCTAAATCAACAACGTCTCATCCACAGAGTTCTGATGAGTTATTTACAACGAAGAGTGCACATTTTAAGGCTCTGGACAAGGGATCGGCAACCTTAAACAAATCGGCAACCTGCTCAATTCTTGGAACCAACAGGAAGTCTATTTCCCCCGCCATAGAGTCTCCTCCTAGTGTGGCGTCATTTTTCCTTTGCCATCCGGAAGTCCGGTTCCCCCACCATAGAGTCTCCTCCTAGCGCATCCTTTTTCCTCTACCTGACCTAATTGAAAGCCCAATCAATTGTGGAGCCTACTGGAAACAGGGAGCCGCAGCAGAGGGATGAAAGAGCCGCATGCGGCTCCAGAGCCCAGGATGGCTGACACCTGCTCTAAGGGAACAATCAAGTCTGAATTCCAAACGAGAACACGAATGGCAAGTCAGTAACAGAGAGGTCTGTTGGATGGGAATAAGCCTGACAGGCAGAAGTTCTCTTTTATTCTGGAAAGATAAACACAGAGGTCAGTTCTTATTAGACGAGGGTAAGGGAAGAGCAGAACTGAGAAAGGAAAGGGTGTGTGCAAAAAGCTGTAACTGCTACATCACTTCTGTTCACTTCTGAAGCAGAGATCAACAATTGCCTAGGACAGTGGTGGCGAACCTATGGCACGGGTGCCACAGGTGGCACACAGAGCCATATCTGTTGGCACGCGAGCTGCTGCCCTAGCTCAGCTCCAACATGCAGGTGTGTGCCAGCCAGCTGGTTTTTGGCTTGCACAGAGGCTCTGGGAGGGCGTTTTTGGCTTCCAGAGAGCCTCTGGGGGGGGCATTTTTGCCTTCCCCGCACCTCCAGGGAAGCCTTGGGAGCCTTGGGAGTACGAAACAGGAGCCTACTGGGCCCACCAGAAGTTGGAAAACAGGCCATTTCTGGCCACCAGAGGGCCTCCGGAGGGCAGGGGAAGCTGTTTTTGCCCTCCCCAGGCATTGAATTATGTGCATGGGCACTCGTGCATACGCGATAGCGCATGCCCATGCTCTTTCGGCACCGGAGGGGAAAAAAAGGTCAAAAAGCACCAAAGGTCACCATAAAAGCAAGTCTAGAGTAGGATCAACCTTGGAAAATGGCAAGAGAAAATCAAGTATTCCTTGGAAGGCGCTAGTTGGGGTTTGGCTTGCAAGAGACGCTATTGTCCGTCGCTTCTGAACTGGTTTCTGGTGAGGCTGACTTAAAGGCCTCAAACCCTTCTGTGGGGACACGCCAGTCCCACGCTTCTCAGCAATACACTCTAAGCAGAGGGGCTCCAGAGGAGTCTGTCTCTGTTTCTTGGAAAGAGCCACCTCTACTTAGCGGAGATCCTACAGGAGAACGGGAGGAAACAAGAAAAGAAAAGTTATACATGCAAGAAATAAAAAGCTAGGAGAAAGCATACTGATAGGATAAAATGGAACAATATATATTTTTAATTGAATTTCTTGAAACATAAAGCATAAACAAACACATACAAGAAGTAGACAGATCATATAATACATACAAGCAATTTACGGAAACTTGTGCATTTTGAAATAAAGTTGTTTTTACATTGCCTTTTCTACATTGTCCTCTTTTATTCTGTCTGGTTTTTTTTATTTCTGTTTTTCCCCCCTCTATCCAATTGTATAATTTTCCCCATATGGTATAATAATCATTTCCCTGTTTATTCTGCAATTCCATCATCGTTTTATTCATTTTTGCACATTCTAGTATTTTTCTGATTATCATCTGTTCTGTTTAAGTCTTATTCTAGGTTTTTTCTTATTCTATACGAATTTAGATATTATATGATTTAAATTTGTGAAAAATCGCTTTTCTAATTTAACTGGCGGCGTCTGAAAGAGATATAGCCATCTAGGCAGTATGTTGGACTTTTATCGTATTAATTCTTTCCATTATTGATAGAATGGAACAATATTTTGTAACCGTGCCTGCATATACAATTTCCTGGCTGCATATGTAATTTCTGTGGCTGCATATATAATTTCCAATAATGCTATTGCTAATTTCCCCCTAATAAAAAATTTGTCTCAGTTTTGGGAATGATTTGAAAAATGCATTGATTTGCGTGAAACCTCTTTTGCAATCTGGATCGGGGGTCTCCAACCTTGGCAACAACTTCTAGATCAGGGGTCTCTAACCTTGGCAACAACCTTTGGATCAGGGGTCTCCAACCTTGGCAAAGATTTGCTGGCTGAGGAATTCTGGGAGTTGAAGTCCACAAGTTTTAAAGTTGCCAAGGTTGGAGACCTCTGCTGCCCTCTTTCAAGACAGGAACCACTGGAAATGGATAAATATGAACCATTGGTTTTGGGATTCACTGATTAAAATGGGTTGTTTATGGGAAGGAGGGAACCAAGCTATAGAATTTGTGAGGGTGCAGATGGTAACTATCAGATTTATCAGTGCTAAAAAGGAAGTCAGAAATGGCTTCCTTAAATATATTTTCTGTGGTTCTTTTTCCCTTTGCTTTTTGCTGACCTTCGCTTTTCCCCATTCTTTATTTTTTCAGTTTTTGCAATTTTTTAATCTTGCGTAAAAATTATTTTTAAATAATCCACGCATGCACGCACACCCCAGGAAGCCACTCATGCGAGGTTAAAAAAGAAACTCAAACATTCCAACAAATGTTAACCGTTGAAATAATGGACAAGACAAATACATGGCGCCTTCTTTGGTTTCTGTTCTTTTAGCGGCGTAATCCAGGCGCTGCGTTCAAGAACTGGGATGCTGAGAGAACGGTTCTGCTTGCTTTTGTTTAAAAGCAAAAATAAAAATAAAAATGCTTCTCAGCATTTTCAAAAGCCCATTTCTGCTTGTCGAGGGAAAGAACACGAAAGCCTCAGAAACTCCGAGACTTTGAAACACATTCCATCAACCTCCAATTGCACATTTGTAAGGGACTCTGCAGCTAAGGCAGCGGGATCTATGCTTTAAAACCAGAAAGGCGAAAAGCTCACATTCTCAGCCAACTTTTAACCACACTGCGGTTATGGTTCCCCAGCCCCGTTTATACCTGCTCCAAGAGCCCATGTTAAACCAAAGAAATTCACCCAGCCATTCCCACGTCCAGCTGAGAGGATGTAGCTCAACCAAGCCATTATAGAAATAGCAGAGATCAGCAATGGGCTCCTAGAGGTATGGTCAGGTATGCAGAACCGATAGAAAAATTTTGAATTTTTTTCTTTTATCCCCTTCTGGGCTCTGGGTATGTTTTTCCTATCACATTAAATGAGGTTGAATGTGTATAATTTTAGAAGAGCTGTGCGTTCGTGTATGTGTGTGTACATACACATACAGATTATAGCGTAGATCATGTATGTTTTTGTGTGCCTGTGTGTAATATGTATGCACACATATGGCATATATACATAGAATTAAATAGCATATTTTGGATGTTCAGTAATAATAAATAGAGAGGGAAATTGTGTCTCTTTGAGGCGAGGAGAGGCCAGGCACCCTAACCCTAACCCTTGACGTGAGTGATGACAAATTGGCCACATTTAAGCCAGTCACATGACCTTTAAGCCACCCCTAGTCACATGATTGTCAAGCCACTCCCACCTGGTTACATGGCTGGTAAACCACACCCACAAAATAAGCCACCGCCCACAGTGTGGTTGTAAACATTTTTGCAGCCCTTCCCTGGTGGAGATGCCATTGAGTTGGTCTCAATTCCTCGGACGTACACAAAGACATTTTTGTGATTTTCTTGGGAAAAAGAAGGAAATGTCTTGTCCCCTTTAGCATGATTACGTGTCCTTCAAAATTGTGTTGGAGTTCTTCCGATTTAACAACTGATTCAGTGACCACGTGTGCAGTTTTATGAAAAACTTACCTTCCATGTTACTGCCACGTGAATCAGCTAAGAAGATATAGGTCGGTAAACTGCAGAGGTGGGCAGGCCCACCCGATCGTTGGAGCGAACCGGTTCGCTCCCAGCTGATGGTCGGAGCATGCGATTCGCCCGAACTAGTAGAATCCCACCCCTGCTTCAAACCTAGCTAAGGAGCACTGATTTTGTAGCATAAGGCAGTGTTTCCCACCCTTGGCCACTTGAAGATATTTGGACTTCAACTTCCAGAATTCCCCAGCCAGCGAACGCTGGCTGGGGAATTCTGGGAGTTGAAGTCCAGATATCTTCAAGTGGCGAAGGTTGGGAAACACTGGCATAAGGTAAAGAGTAAAATAGCCACCTGGGATGGTGGCTTCTTTTCAAAACAGGACGGGGTAAAATGTTTAGTGTTAGATAATAACGCAGTTAAAAAGCCTTAATAGTAACTAGATGCAGTGGTTCTCAACCTTTCTAATGCTACAACCCCTTAATACAGTTCCTCAGGTTGTGGTGACCCCCAACCATAAGTCTAGCGCCAAGTCTTCCAACATAGCTTTAAGTGGATTGGCAGGAAGGTCAGAGGGACGCCCCCACTGTAAGCGCCTGATTGGTCAGATTGTAAATGTAATATGTTACAAGGCGCCAGAGGAGAAGCTTCAGTTCCTAGATGACCCCTGTGAAATGGTCATTCAACCCCCAAAGGGGTCGCAACCCCCAGGTTGAGGACCACTGAACTAGTGTCCTTTCCTCTTGTTATATTTTGGCCTTTATCAAGCGGCACTAGTAAAAAATAGACTCATAAGTTTTTATTCTTTTTTTTCCTTATTAATTTTTAATCTCTGTTTTTTTTTAAAAGCAAAATCCATTGCTTATCTTCTGGCTGTATTAGATAGTAGTTGAAAGTGAATGACAAGATCACCCCCCCCCCATTTTCTTGGAATGAAGAAAGTTGGGGTGTCATAAAAGTAGGCTTTGAAGGTGGACTGACTTTACTCTGAGTGCCCAAAGTGAATTCGGAAGTTTGGAATTAGCTAATGTTTTACCTAGGTTCGAACCTTGCTCTTTGGGGTCACTCTGCTCTGTTTCTCACCTGACTTCATTAGGGTGGCATCAGGACTGGATCTTCTCCGGGTCCCGTCAACTAAACAATGTCGTTTGGCGGGACCCAGGGGGAAGAGCCTTCTCTGTGGCGGCCCCGGCCCTCTGGAACCAACTCCCCCCGGAGATTAGAATTGCCCCCACCCTCCTTGCCTTTCGTAAACTACTTAAAACCCACCTCTGCCGTCAGGCATGGGGGAATTGAGATGCTCTTTCCCCCTAGGCCTTTACAATTCCATGCATGGTATGTATGTATGTATGTTTGGTTTTTATATTAATGGGTTTTTAATCGTTTTTAGTATTAGATTACTATTGTACACTGTTTTATTGTTGCTGTTAGCCGCCCCGAGTCTCCGGAGAGGGGCGGCATACAAATCCAATAAATAAATAATAAATAAATAAATAAATAAATAAAAGCTAAATAAGACCCTGGACTATTGAGGCATTCCCTCAATTATTTTAAAAGGGGAAATATATTTATGAAAAGGAACACAGCAACATGGAAACCCTTCAGAGTCCCAGGCAAGCAATGAGCCCTCTTAGTAATAAGCAGCCATGAGGGCTAGAGTCTTCCTTTTAGTAAAATCTGAAGGATTGGTTACTTCCCAGTTGACACGATAAGAGTCTCCATTAAAGGCCAGAGTATACATTGCACAATTATATTCATTTATTCTTGCAACCATCCTCCCCCTGCCATTGAAAATTTTGGTTATCAGGCACTGGAAAACGGAATTCAGAAATTGGAGAATTTCAGGTGGCATTAAAAAGCCACGACAAGTTCCTAGCCCTTAAGGCTGTGATGCCTTATGAAACCTCAGAAGCCAGCAGAACCTGAAGCAGCTCATTACAGCAAGCCAAGGAGAAAATGTTCATACCTTGAATACCATTTGGCTCTCACCATGGCTATCAGGAAAAGAATAATATTACATTTTACGTATGTTTATTTATTTATATTACAAACTATGTTATGTTCATTTATTTGTGTACATGGGCGCTTGCTCGTGGTTAAGACCCAGTAATTAGAATTGTTCAAATGGATTTAATTCATTCTTGAATTGTTTATTTTGCTTCGAGTAAACAGGCAAATCCCAGTCAAACATCACTTCAAAACTAATACTATTTCTGCACTTACCATGGGGGGCAGAAGGCTGACTAGGCCACGCCCACCATTGCCACGCCCACCCAGTAACCGGGCAGGGAGCCCTATACAGACGAAGCGGTGGGGGGCGGACGAAGCGGCGGCAAATGGGGAGAGGGGCGGCGAGAGGCGCAGCGGTGGCGGGCGGACAAAGCATTGGCGGGGTCCCCCCCCACTCCCCCCCCAAGCCTGGCTCTAGTCCCCTTGCGGTCATCAGAGCCTGCAAACTTAAAAGCACTTGTTTTGGCCGCTGCTTCCAGTAGCAGCAGCAGCGGCCAAGAGAGAAGCGAGGGTTCGTAAGTGGAAAATGGTTCGTGAGAAGAGGCAAAAAAATCTTGAACACCCGGTTTGTATCTAGAAAAGTTCGTAAGTAGAGGCGTTTGTAGGTAGAGGTACCACTGTACTCTAAAATTATGTTAAAAATCAATCATACCCATTTAGCAACAAACATACAACAGAGTTGACCTTCTCCGGGTCCCGTCGACTAAACAATGTCGTTTGGCAGGCCCCAGGGGAAGAGCCTTCTCTGTGGCAGCCCCGGCCCTCTGGAATCAACTCCCCCCGGAGATTAGAACGGCCTCCACACTCCTTGTCTTTCGTAAATTACTCAAGACCCATCTATACCGCCAGGCATGGGGCAGTTGAGACACCTTTCCCCCAGGCTTTTTTATATTTATGTTTGGGTATGTATATGTTGTTTGCTTTTATAAATATGATAAGGTTTTATGTGCTTTTTAAATATTAGATTTGTTTTCGCTGGAATATTGTTTTTATTATTGTTGTGAGCCGCCCCGAGTCTTCGGAGAGGGGCGGCATGCAAATCTAATAAATTGAATTCAATTCAATTGAATACATAATATTCGTCGGCCAGGGGGCTAGGATCTAATCGCTCGAAGCCTGGCGGCATAAATGAGTCTTAAGATTAAGGACAGTGAGAGCAGTGTGAATTTCTGTGGGGAACTGATTCCAGAGGGTTGGGGCCCCCACAGAAAAGGCTCTTCCCCTAGGCCCCGCCAAGTGACATTGTCTAGTTCAGTGATTTTCAACCTTTTTTGAGCCGTGGCACATTTTTTACATTTACGAAACCCTGGGGCACATTGAGTGGGGCGGGGGGGGGGGGGCCTAAAAAAAGTTTGGAGAAAAAAATTCTCTCTCTTTCTCCCTTTCGCTCTATTTTTCTCTCCCTCTTTCTCTCCCTTCCTTCCTCTTTCTTTCTCTCTCTCTACATCCCTCTTTCTTTCTCTTCCTTCCTTCCTCTCTTTTTTGCTCTCTTTCTCTCTCCCTCCCTACCTCCCTCTATGTCTTTCTCTCTCTCTCCTTCTCTTCCTCTCTTTTTCTTTCTCTCTTGCTTTCTTTCTCTTGTTCTCTTTCTTTCTCTCTTTCTTTCTTTCTCTCTCTCTTGTTCTCTTTCTCTCTGTCTCTCTCTCTCTCTCTTTCTCTTTCTCTCTCTTGCTTTCTCTCTCTCTCTGAGCTTCGCGGCACACCTGACCATGTCCCACGGCACACTAGTGTGCCGTGGCACACTGGTTGAAAAACACTGGTCTAGTTGACGGGACCTGGAAAAGGCCGACTCTGTGGGACCTAACCGGTCACTGGGATTCATGCAGCAGAAAGCGGTCCCACAGGTAATCTGGCCCGATGCCATGTAGGGCTTTACAGGTCATCACCAACACTTTGAATTGTGTCCGGAAACCAATCGGCCGCCAATGCACTCCACGGAGTGTTGGGAAAACATGGGCACGTCTAGGAAGGCCCATGACCGCTCGCGCGACTGCATTTTGCACGATCTGCAGTTTCCGAACACTCTTTAAAGGTAGCCCCAATAATGACGAGGGCATGAATGACTGTGAGCAGAGACTCCCTGTCCAAATAGGGACGCAACTGGCACATCGGGCGAACCTGGGCAAACGCCCCCCTTGCCACAGCCGAAAGATGAGGGCCCAATGTGGCTGAGGCTGTAGACCCTGTGTAGATTCATCCACTTTCCCAAATCTTATTAGACAGGCAGATGCCACTGAAAGAAAGAGAGGTATTCAAGACCTAAAGGCTTTTAAAAGGGATACAGGGTAGTGGGAATTGCTCCTCGAAGAAAAATGGTAAAACAGGGGTGGGATTGAAAACTTTTAGCAACTGGTTCTCTGCCCAGTTGCTGGGTGGGCGTCACCATGTGTCACAGAACTTAGAGTCTGTTAGGACCTTAACTCCGGAGGGCGATGGATAGAAGCCTTAATCATTTCTCTTCAAACAAGAAATTTATTTAAAAACAGAGATAAACAAATAAAAAAACTGTCTCGAGGGACAGGAGAACATATGATTCTTACATCATGGAGATTCATGGAGGAAGAGTGAAGGAAGAAGGAGGAAAAGGAGGTGACGCGAGAGGAGGATCAAATAAGACACACTAGTTAACTGTTTCATTACTAAATGTCTCTGAGGGGCTGTCAATATACAGCGTGACACCATGGGGGCATGGCCTACTCGACCTTCTGCACCACAGCGGGGGTGGGGGGCTTTTTCACCCTCCACTGGCTCCGGAGGCTTTCCTTGAGCCTCTGGGAGGGTGAAAACTGCCTCCCCCGCTCTCCGGAGGCCCTCCAGAGGCCTGTTTCTGGACTCCAACACTTCCAGGAGGTCCGTTTCGGATGCAGGTAAGCGCAGAGAGCATGCAGAGGCTATTATTATTATTATTATTATTATTATTATTATTATTATTATTAATTATATTTGTATGCCGCCCTTCTCTGAAGGGCCTCGGTTCAGGAAGGACAAAAAACGGGCCTACCAGAAGTTCAGGAAGGTTGGAAATGGGCCTGTTTTCGGCCTTCAGGGGGCCACTGGAGCCTGGAGAGGCCATTTCCGCCCTCCTGGAGGCTCGAAGAAAGACTCTGGAGCCCGAGGAGGGCAACCCCCCCCCTTGGTGCAAGAGGCCGACTAGGCCACGCCCATCCAGCAACCGGGCAGAGAACCCATTGCTAAAATGTTTGAAGCACACCCCTGGCCAGAAAGCAAGAAAAGCTGCAGTAGGAATTTGGGTAGGGGGTTAACCTCCGTATCTAAGACTAGATGGACAAAAGTCACCTTGTACTGGTCGGAGAAATAATGGCGTGAGATGGAGAACAGGAAGCAGCCCACCAGGGCCTAGATGCGCATTGCGAAAATGCGATAGCGAATTCTGTACGACTTAAAACCAGATGAGGCTTCCTTTTAAATGCAGACAGTCTCAGTCCCCCAATACACATAACTATCATTGCACTGTATTTTTCTTTTTTTTTAAGAGAACCAATAGGGTATAGCAGTTAAGGCACTGGGCTAGAAACTGGGGAACCAAGAATTCTAGTTCTGTCTTAGGCATGAAGCTAACTGAGTGATGTTGGGCCACTCAATGTTTCTCAGCCCTAGGAAGAAACAGGCAGTGACAAATCCCTTCTGAAATCTTGCCAGGAAAAGTCCCTTGTCAAGGACATATATCTAGGACAGTGATGGCGGACCTATGGCACGGGTGCCACAAGTGGCACACGGAGCCATAGCTGCTGGCACACAAGCCGTTGCCCTAGCTCAGCTCCAGCGTGAATCTGGGTGCCGGCCAGCTTATTTTTGGCTCGCACAGAGGTTCTGAGAGGGCGTTTTTGGCTTCCAGAAAGCCTCGTAGGGAATGTGGGAGGGCGTTTTTACCCTTCCCGTTGCTCCAGGGAAGCTTTTGGAGCCTTGGGAGGGCAAAACACAAGTCTACTGGGCCCACTAGAAGTTGGGAAACAGGGCATTTCTGGCCTCCAGAGGGCCTCTCGGGGATGGGGGAAGCTGTTTTCGCCCTCACCAGACATGGGTGTGGGCACTTGAACGCCCACACTCTTTCAGCAACTGAGGAAAAAAAGGTTCACCATTACTGGTCTAGGAAGCCACCAGGAGTCAACAATTACTTGAAGGCACAATCAACCAATCCAGTATAAATCAGTCCAATAACTTGGTAGAAACCCATTACAGTAGTACCTCTAGATACGAGCTGCTCCACATGCGAGTATTCCAAGTTACGAGCCGCGACGCGAGCGAAATTTCTGTTCGACACCCGAGCTCAAATTCGGGATACGAGCCGAGCTTCCACTAGGTGGCGCAAGAATCTCCTTGCTTCTAGTTATCTTGGCGCGAAAAACAAAGTCTAAAGGCATTCGTTCGAGATGCGAGTTGATCGACTTACGAGCTCGGGTCTGGCACGAATTAAACTCGTATGGCGAGGTACCACTGTAGTTCTTCCTTGCAGAAGGTTAAATTGCAGATGTCTGTAAACTTTCCCATCGCCCCATTTTTCTCGTGAAAGAAAACGTGGCCTGACAGTCATAAGCCCCCAAACCCCCAAACGTCCTAAAAGAGGTCAAGAAAACTCACCTGCTGTGTGGTGGATACCTTGTCTCATGTTTCTGGCTTGCATATCTGCTGTTGTTTCTACCGATATCTGAACAGGTAAATCTGAAAGGCAGTTAAGCAGAGAGGTTGACAATTTGAACAGAGGCCCCAACTCAGATGGGTCATGTTATATATCTTTGGATTCACCTGAGGGTCAACGAAAAGGGCAAAAATATCTGGGGGGAATTTTTAGGAATGGATTGAAAATAAAAATGGATAAAATAAATACGTACAGTGGTACCTCTACTTAAGAACTTAATTCTTTCCGTGACCAGGTTCTTCAGTAGAAATGTTCTTAAGTAGAAGCAATTTTTCCCATAGGAATCAATGTAAAAGCAAATAATGCGTGCAAACCCATTAGGAAAGAGATAAAAGCTCGGAATTTGGGTGGGAGGAGGAGGAGGAAGAAGAGGAGGAGGACAGTCGCTGCCGAAGGAAGAAGGTGAGGTGAGGGAAATGAAAAAAATCCAAAATTTTAAGGCTTAAAAAAAAAGAGGGACTCTGAGGCGGCGAGGAGGAGCACGCGCCTCCCATACATCCGGCGTGTAGCTGCCTCCCATACACTGCGCCAGAGAGAGAAACCCAGGTGGGCGAGAGGGGGGACCTCCTGCTCATTTGACTGAAAGGCGGTGGCTGCTGCTACCTGCTTCCTCTTCCTTCCCATGCTGAAGGGCTCCCCTTTCCTCTTGCTCACTCGCTTTGTAGCCGACTCCTGTCCTTCATTGTGGTGGCTCTTCGGTTTGGCTGAAGCCAAGTTGATCCAGCTGTGGCAAAGCGCTCCCTTTTACCTTTCCGCGCCCAGACACTCTGGGAGGCAACCTCATGCCAGGTGTATGTGAGGCAGTGTGAGGGAATCACCACAGCAAAGTGGTTTATTTCCTCTCCAAGCGGCCAGAGAAAGGAAAATGCTTCATTCGCTCTGGGCTGCCAAAGCCACCCCAAAACTCCTCTGGCAGACAGTGTTCCCTCTAATTTTTTTTTGGGGTGGGCGGAAAAGTATAGTGTCTGAGCGGCAGTCCCTTTGGGACTGGGCGGCACAGATATAACAAACAAACAAACAAACAAACAAATAAAAAGGTCAGCGGTTCATATCTCATCACCGGCTCAGGGTTGACTCATCCTTCCATCCCTCCGAGGTAGGTAAAATGAGGACCCGGATTGTGGGGGCAATATGCTGGCTCTGTTAAAAAGTGCTATTGCTAACATGTTGTAAGCCGCCCTGAGTCTAAGGAGAAGGGCGGCATAAAAATTAATTAAATAAATAAAAAACCCACCCTGTTTTGCCTGAGAGAATTTCAAAATAAAATACTGTACTGTGTGTCTATAACAGTGAGCTCATAATAGGGCAACTCTATCAATATCAAAATGCCACTTAAATAGTTGAGCTAGTTTCAAACTAGATTTTGATTTTCTTTCTCTCTTCCTTACTCCCATTCTTTTTCTTTCTCTTTTCCTTCCTCTCTTTTTTCTATCTGTTTCTCTCTCTTCCTCTCTCTCTCCTTCCCTCTCACTCTTTCCCTCTCGGCTTCTGGGCAGGTTTGGAAAACTCTGAGTTGATGATGATTTTTAAGTGAGCGATTGCTCACTGCTCAGCTTAGAGGGAACTATGCTGGCAGCCCAGAAAAGCCCGAGATGGCCAGGATTAAAGAGGGAATGGCAGGAAACTGGCCGGGCCTTCGTGCCGCTCTCAAATTTCCTGGGAATTTTTTCCGGGCTTGGGTTCTTAAGTAGAAAATGGTTCTTGAGAAGAGGCAAAAAAAATCTTGAACACCCGGTTCTTATCTAGAAAAGTTCTTAAGTAGAGGTAGCATTGTAGTAGTTAATGTATATTTTTGTGTGCCTGCGTGTAGAGAATTCTGGGAGTTGAAGTTCACAAGTCTTAAAGTTGCCAAGTTTGAAGACCTCTGCTCTTGATGCTCTGGGAGGAAGATGGGTTGTTTATTCTGCTCTGAACCTCCTGTGTCCGGTGTAGGAGGATCCTGAGAGAAATGGGGTGACCTACAGTCAGTGGTGGGCCACAACCGGTGCGCTTGGTGCTCTGTCCCGGTAGGAAATTCCAGGATGCATGTGCAGCTGCGCACCTCTGATGCACTGCCACATGAGATAGGGCTTTATGCGCATGCACGGCAAGTGAAATTTCATATGAGGACGCTCATACGAGATTTCTCACTCGTACGAGATGTCCGGCTCATACGTGTGATTTCAGCGATTTTCACCAATTTTTAACTTCTGCGCATGCACAGAAGCAAAAATATCAGCAAGAATTGATGTAACCTCACTCGCGCGCACATCCTCACATGAGGTCTCGCTGGCTGTGCATGTGCAGAAGCAAAATCTCACGCCGACGCACCCGTTGGGCGTGCATGCGTCCATAACGACCTTGGAGGGCGCACTATAGGAGGTAAGACATGTGGCACTACACTGTCTACAATGTCCTAATTCTCCACACATTATGATATGGTGTCTAATTTCCATAGCAATTTCTGCTTCAGGTACCAGAAAGAACAGAACCCTGTTTTTCTTTGAGGAGCCTTTCCTGCAGAAAAAACAATGGCTGCCAATCAGCCTTCCACTGAGGACCGGTATACTGCACGAGTCAAAAAGAGGGCTGTGAAAATATTTACAAACTCCTCACATCCTGGACACAAATTATTTCAACTCCTACCCTCAAAACGTCGCTAAAGAGCACCGCACAACAAGACAACTAGACACAAGGACAATTTTTTCCTGAACGCCATCACTCTGCTAAACAAATAACTCCCTCAACACTGTCAAACTATTTACTAAGTCTGCACTACTGTTATTACTAGTTTTTTCCCCATCATTCCTATCACCCATTTCCTCCCACTTAGGACTGTAACTTGTTGCTTGTATCCTTAAGATTTTTATTAATATTTATTGCTTCCTCATTGCTTATTTGACCTCTATGACAATCATTAAGTGTTGATTCTTGACAAATGTATCTTTTTCTTTTATGGACACCGAGAGCATATAGAATAAAATAGAATTTTATTGGCCAAGTGAGATTGGCACACAAGGAATTTGTCTTGGTGCAGATGCTCTCAGTGTACATAAAATAAAATATACATTTGTCAAGAATCATGTGGTACGACACTTAATGATTGTCATAGGGGTCAAATAAGCAATGAAGAAGCAATATTAATAAAAATCTTAGGATATAAGCAACAAGTTACAGTCATACAGTCAACATGGGAGGAAATGGGTGATAGGAATGATGAGAAAAACTAGTAGAATAGAAGTGCAGATTTAGTAGAAAGTCTGACAGTGTTGAGGGAATTATTTGTTTAGTAGAGGGATGGCGTTCGGAAAAAAACTGTTCTTGTGTCTAGTTGTCTTGGTGTGCAGTGCTCTGTAGTGACGTTTTGAGGGTAGGAGTTGAAACAATTTGTGTCCAGGATGTGAGGGGTCAGTAAATATTTTCCCCACCCTCTTTTTGACTCGTGCAGTCTACAGGTCCTCAATGGAAGGCAGGTTGGCAGCCATTGTTTTGTTCTGCAGTTCTGATTCTCCTCTGAAGTCTGTGTCGGTCCTGTTGGGTATCTTTTTCTTTTATGTCCACTGAGAGCATCTGCACCAAGACAAATTCCTTGTGTGTCCAATCACACTTGGCCAATAAAAAATTCTATTCTATTCTATTCTACTCTATTCTAGATTCCTATTCCCATCTGTGCGCACACCCAAACAAACCCTGCCAATATTTGCCCTATCTTTGGACCCCAACATCACCTCCCCAATGCTGCCATCACCACTGCTTCTCTCAACCACCATTTCGATCCATGCAGGCAGGGCCTGGTCCCAGGCATCTTGTGCCCGCTTCTGCCTGGGCACCATAGCCTGTGGGTTGTGCCCCAGGGGTGAGGAAGGAGCAGGATTATACTTGCACCCAAGACAGCCTGGGAAATTTAAAAAAAGCAGCATGCCCAGACAGCTGCTGCTGCTGCCGC
The DNA here is from genome assembly GCF_031021105.1 of Erythrolamprus reginae. Classification (NCBI taxonomy): domain Eukaryota; kingdom Metazoa; phylum Chordata; class Lepidosauria; order Squamata; family Dipsadidae; genus Erythrolamprus; species Erythrolamprus reginae. The sequence goes on from NC_091960.1 coordinate 33,557,369, forward strand.
CATTTGGAAGTGTTGCTGTTCTCCTAGGCTGTTGTTTTGCATTCCAGGGAAGGAAATGGTAATTCATTTGGATGTATGCAAAATCCTTCTTGCAGAATACAACTGTTTTCTACTGAGATGAATAACCTTATATTATTATCTTCGGAGAGGGGCGGCATACAAATCTAATAAATTATTATTATTATTATCATTAATTATTATTATTATTATTATTATTATTATTATTATTATTATTATTATTATTATTATATACTGCTCAAAAAAATAGAGGGAACACTTAAACCAAACCCCCAACACTTTACCCTTAGATTATCCACAGTTGACCTATCCAGATTCCTAAAAGGTCAGTAAGGGGCGAGTACAAGTGCACTAGAGTGCCTTCTGTCCCCTGTCCTATTGCTCTCCTATATCTCCTATACTCTTCTATTCCTATATCTCTTCTTCTATTCTTTCATTCATGTTTTATTCCTATAACTTATCTTCTATTCTTTCATAGATATATTTTACTATGACTATATCCTCTATAACCTTCAACATGTATTTTACTATGTGTATATAGATATATGCCCACTATAGCCCTCATTGTGTATTGCACAAAATAAATAAACAAATCTCCTGGGAGGAACCAGGGCCTCCACTCTCCTTGTGGTTTTCCCAATCGCACGCATTATTTGCTTTTACATTGATTCCTATGGGAAAAATTGCTTCTTCTTACAAACGTTTCTACTTAAGAACCTGGTCACGGAATGAATTAAGTTTGTAAGTAGAGGTACCACTGTATTGCCTTATATGTGGCTCTCTGTTAAGATATTCATGAACTGGGAGAGCCATGTTAACCAGGTTAGCCAATGAATAGGCATAGCAACTAAATCAGCCAATTGGAGTTAACCATTTCTGAGTCTGTGCAGAGAATCAAAACTGAAAGCTTAAGCTTAAGGCTGGGCGTGGCTCAGTCCACTCTGCTATCTCCTCTCTGTACTCTTTGCTGAAATGAAACTAATTCTGCTGCCTGTACCTGATTGAGGAAGAAAATGTATATATTAATATGTTTATAAAGAAGTTTATGAATCCAGCTGAATCAGTTCATCTGTGCCTGCTTCTGGTTTTGATTTCTGAAATAAACTTTGATACTCTCCAAATTGTGGTGCATTTGGTTTCCCTCCATTTGGTCCCATATCTGGCTGGAGAATTCTGGGAATTGAAGTTAAAGGCAGTGATGGGCTCCTACGGGTACGGTCAAATACGCAGAACTGGTAGAAAAAGTTTGATTTTTTTTTCTTTTTCTCCCTTCTGGGCTCTGGGTATGTTTTTCCTATTGCAGTAAATGAGATTGAATGTGTATAATTTTAGAAGAACTGTGCGTGTGTGTGTGTACATACATATACAGTTTATATAGTAGATAATGTATATTTTTGTGTGTCTGTGTGTAATACGTATGTACACGTAGGGCATATATACATAGAATTAAATAATATATTTTGGATGTTCAGTACTGTAATAGTAAATAGATAAAAGAAATTGTATCTCTTTCAGACAAGGAGAGGCTAGGCACCCTAAACCAAACCCTTGACATGAGTGACGTTAAGTTGGCCACCTTTAAGACAGTCGCATGACCTTTAAGCCACCCCTTGGTCACATGATCATCAAACCACTCCTACCTGGTCACATGGCTGGCAAGCCACACCCACAAAATTGTCACGCTGTGTATTGACAGCCCCAGAGACATTCAGAGACATTCAGTAATTAAATAGTTAACTCATATATGTTAATTTAGCTCCCCCCATTTATGATGTAAATCCTGTCTAGTCACTTCTTCTCTGTCTGGGGAAGAAGGGGACACAATCTGAAGTTAGTTGGGGGAAAGATCAAAGGCAACATGAGAAAATATTATTTTACTGAAAGAGTAGTAGATCCTTGGAACAAACTTCCAGCAGACGTGGTTGGTAAATCCACAGTAACTGAATTTAAACATGCCTGGGATAAACATAGATCCATTGTAAGATAAAATACAGGAAGTAGTATAAGGGCAGACTAGATGGACCATGAGGTCTTTTTCTGCTGTCAGTCTTCTATGTTTCTAAGGAGAAATCTCCATCTTGCTAAAAACTTTCTAACCATGTAGACGTGTTTGATAGCCTGTGATCAGGCAAAATTGATTTCATTGTTTTATACTAATAAAAGTAACTTCGTTTTGAAGCTTTTCTCCCATCTCATTCATCGCCCTCTGGATTAGATTCATTTCAGCTCACACGGGCTGTGATTGATGATTCTAATTTGACATGGTCAGCAGAGGATGGTTCAGTACTAATAAAAGCTACCGTGCTCATTGTAATGCCAGCCAAATGGAAGAAGAAGCTTTTTTCTCAAAGCTTCATTGATGAGATTTCACAAGAGCAACTACAAGGCTTGAAAGATCTCATCCACGCATCGTGTGGTAGTAAATTTTTTTGCAGCCATTCACTGCTTAAAGGTGCCAAGTTTTACCCTCGGAGAAGGGCGGCATACAAATCTAATAGAAACATAGAAACATAGAAGTCTGACGGCAGAAAAAGACCTCCTGGTCCATCTAGTCTGCCCTTATACTATTTCCTGTATTTTATCTTAGGATGGATATATGTTTATCCCAGGCGTGTTTACATTCAGTTACTGTGGATTTATCTACCACGTCTGCTGGAAGTTTGTTCCAAGGATCTACTACTCTTTCAGTAAAATAATATTTTCTCATGTTGCTTTTGATCTTTCCCCCAACTAACTTCATATTGTGTCCCCTTGTCCTTGTGTTCACTTTCCTATTAAAAACACTTCCCTCCTGGACCTTATTTAACCCTTTAATATATTTAAATGTTTCGATCATGTCCCCCCTTTTCCTTCTGTCCTCCAGACTATACAGATTGAGTTCATGAAGTCTTTCCTGATAAGTTTTATGCTTAAGACCTTCCACCCTTCTTGTAGCCCATCTTTGGACCCGTTCAATTTTGTCAATATCTTTTTGTAGCTGAGGTCTCCAGAACTGGATACAGTATTCCAAATGTGGTCTCACCAGCGCTCTATATAGCGGGATCATAATCTCCCTCTTCCTGCTTGTTATACCTCTAGCTATGCAGCCAATAAATAATAATAATCATAATCATAATAATATTATTAATTAATAAATAATAATAATCATCATAATAATAATAACAACAACAACAATAAAACTGAAATTCATGCATACCTTCTTCACTAGTGAGGACGGATGCCAGCATGGTCTCATTGCCACTGTGAAGTGGGTTGCCTCGGCTGGTGATCTCCCCTGAACTTGGGAGATTTGGCACGGCAACACGGGGCCGTACTCTGCTTTTCCGCGTGCTGATGCGTATGATGCCCCGGACGAGCCTACATTCAGCGTCCTGCTCATCCAAGTTGTAGTCCTGAGTGATGCTGTTGATGAGGTCCGAGATCTTGTTGGTCTTCTCCAGGAATGCCGTGTCGGAGGTGCACTTGGCCAACTCATCGATCTGGTGGACGCTGAAAAGCTCGGTCAGTTTCCTGAAGATGAGGCCGTCAATCTCCCTGCTGGACATGGAGCTGTTCAGCTCACCAAACTCAAGGTCGGACTCGTGGAAGGAATAATGTTCCTCGGAGCTCCGGTGGCTAGTAGGGGCGGGCTGCTTCTCGATGCTGGGTTGAGGGAACCTCTCCGCCAAAGGTTCCTTGTAACACGAATCGGAGTCTGTGGCAGGGCTAGGGTTCCGGTTTGGGTAAAGCGGGACCGGAACCCCTTTCAATTTGACGTCAGGGTAGCTAAAACTGCTCCCCATCGTACCCTTCCCAGTTCGGCTCCCGTTCTTTTCATTGGGGGAACTGCTGGCCGGACTGTTAGTTGAACGTCCATTGCACTCCTGGCTCTTCCCATCCTCTGTTAAAGTACTGTTGTAGGAGATACTGGCTCGGCAGTCCTTGAAACACCTCCCACAGGTGATCAGACAGCAGAAGATGGCTTTGGAGGTGTTCCAGATCTGGGAAAGACTGGGACAGCCTGGCGGAGGTGGGCTTTCTGCGGGTCTAGGGATGAAAGTATTTGTCTCGCCTTCCCCTCCGTTGGA